>NC_056518.1:919285-919873 GCF_014905685.2 Nematolebias whitei
AATACGCTCTGCAACAGGTACGTAATATACAACAAGTACACAAATACGCTCGGCCATAGGTAAGTAAAATACAACAAGAAAACAAATACGCTCTGCAACAGGTACGTAATATACAACAAGTACACAAATGCGCTCTGCAACAGGTACGTAATATAGAACAAGTACACAAATACACTCTGCAACAGGTACACGATATAGAACAAATACACTCTGCAACAGGTACGCAATTTAGAACAAGTACACAAATACCCTCTGCAACAGGTAGGCGATATAGAACAAGTACACAAATACAGTCTGCAACAGGTACGCAGTATAGAACAAGTATACATGTTATACACGTTAGCTGTATACATGTTATACACGTTAGCTGTATATATGTTATACACGTTAGCTGTATACATGTTATACACGTTAGCTGTATACATGTTGTACACGTTATACATGCTAGCTGTATACATGTTATACATGTTAGCTGTATACATGTTATACATGTTAGCTGTATACATGATAGCTGTATATATGTTGTACATGCAAGCTGTATACATGTTATACATGTTAGCTGTATACATGTTATACATGTTAGCTGTA
>NC_056518.1:919883-920121 GCF_014905685.2 Nematolebias whitei
ACATGTTATACATGTTAGCTGTATACATGTTATACATGTTAGCTGTATACACGTTAGCTGTATATATGTTATACATGTTAGCTGTATACATGTTATACATGTTAGCTGTAAACATTTTATACATGTTATACATGTTAGCTGTATACATGTTATACATGTTATACATGCTAGCTGTATACATGTTATAAATACTAGCTGTATACATGTTATACATGTTAGCTGTATACATGTTATACAC
>NC_056518.1:920131-920874 GCF_014905685.2 Nematolebias whitei
CTAGCTGTATACATGTTATACATGTTAGCTGTATACATGTTATACACATTAGTTGTATACATTTTATACACGTTATACATGCAAGCTGTATACATGTTATACATGTAAGCTGTATACATGTTATATATTTTAGCTGTATACATGTTATACATGTTATACATGTTAGCTGTATACATGTTATACACGTTATACATGTTAACTGTAAACATGTTATACACGTTTGCTGTATACATGTTAAACGTTAGCTGTATATGATAAACATGTTTGCTGTATACATGTTATGCACATTAGCTGTATACATGTTATACATGTTATCTGTATACATGTTATACATGTTAGCTGTAAACATGTTATACATGTTAGCTGTATACATGTTATACAAGTTAGCTGTATACATGTTATACAAGTTAGCTGTATACATGTTATACAAGTTAACTGTATACATGTTATACATGTTAGCTGTATACACTTTAGCTGTATACATGTTATACATGTTAGCTGTACACATGTTATACATGTTAGCTGTATACGTGTTATACATGTTAGCTGTATACATGTTATACATGTTAGCTGTATACATGTTATACATGCTAGCTGTACACATGTTATACATGTTAGCTTTGCACATGTTATACATGTTAGCTGTAAACATGTTATACATGTTAGCTGTACACATGTTATACATGTTAGCTGTACACATGTTATACATGTTAGCTGTATACATGTTATACATGTTAGCTGTA
>NC_056518.1:920884-931193 GCF_014905685.2 Nematolebias whitei
ATGTTAGCTGTATACATGTTATACATGTTAGCTGTATACATGTTATATGTCAGTAGAGCTAACACATCACACAAGATATTTGTTTAAAACACTGGCATTGAAGACAGAAGGTGAAATCTATTTCATCAAACAAACAAAAAATGTTTATTATCAAAATTTCTACGTAGAATCCCAAAGACTCCTTTGGAAGTGATAATACTGCAGTAGAAATACACAATGTGTGGTTTTATTATACTGTAACAGATGTGGTGTGGTTCTGACCTTGGTGACCACAACTTTTCTGTTCTGGCCCAAGCGGTGGCACCGATCAACACACTGCTCCTCAGTAGCTGGGTTCCATGCCTCACACACACACACAAGAACAGTCAGGTGAAAACTTGACAGAAAAGACGTTGCATGGTTTGCTTCTTACTTTGAACAATCCTCTGATGAAGACTGACAGACACAAAAATCTGATTTTTTTATCTAAAAATTATACTGGACTTTTCAAAAGAGACAATTATTTTCTGCATCATTTTAGCCAAAAGAAACACCAGTTCATTTTGTACATTTTGCTCTTTTCCTCAGAAATAAAAATGTTTTTTTGATAACGTCTGGTGTTTGTGTAAGAACGTTGCTGCTTTCATTTCAAAAGCTATCAACAGCTACAACACAAGAAAATGAAGTTGGTTGATGGCAAACCTTAAACATTTGTATGTGGTGACTGTACATGTGAACGTGCTCGGGTTGAACTTACAGGGTCCATGAGGAAAACATGAGAAGCAGCGGTCAAGTTCAGCCCAACCCCACCAGCTCTGAGAGACAGGAGCATGATGGTAGGACCACCTGCTGCAGAGCTCTGAAACTCCTGAATGATCTGAGTTCTCTTCTTTTGGTTCATGGAGCCATCAAAACGCACAAAACTGAAACCGTGCTCTCTGTCAAAAACAAGGAGGACGAGCACGAGTCACACAATTTAAAAACTGAGAATTACACCACATGTTCTGTGGTGATATCTGTAGCCTTCATCTGAGAGAGACAGTCTGCAGTAAAAAGTTATTGTCATTAACTTCAATTAGTCTTTTAAGACCTATATTTTATTACAAGAGACATTTTGTGCAGTTTGTGTAAGCAAAACAAAATACATGAAAGAAAATGCCATTCTAATAAAAGACCAAATATAGAAAACGCTGCAAACAGAAGTCCAGAGCCAAACGATGTGACTGGTGTGCCTTACCTCAGCGGAGTCTCCAGAATGGTGAGGAAGCGTGTAAACTGGGAGACCACCAGAGATTTAATGTTGCCGTCTTCAGACCGTAGTCTGAGCAGGTTCCCCATCAGAGCCTTCACCTGCAGAAACACAGGCAGACTTGAGAGCGACAGGCCCTGAACTCCTCCTGATGGTCTGAAGAACTCTTTGAGTCCTTGAAGGAAAGTTGTCAGCACAAATATGGTGGGAGGTGTTATGAATTATTAATAATCTGTCCAGGTTAGAATTGATGAACTAAGAGCAAAAGACAGACCCTATACCCTTAAAGAACCTTTTTGATGTTCATCCTAGTTAAAGTTGTACAATAAATAGCTTTATTAATAAAATCAGTTTCATAAATTAGACGCAAATTAAAATATTCATGCTCATTTTGTAAAAATGGTTTGAGATGCAGATGATTAACAGCACGCCCCCCCCCCCCCCCCAAAAAAAAAAGATTTAGAAAGTGCAACTGTATCCATCCATCATCTTTTTAATTTTATTTTGAAATGAGGAAATTAATTCTCTGCATTTTTCCCATCGCACAGAAAGAACTCCATTGTGTCTTTGTGGATTTAGAAAAAAGCATCTGACAGGGTGCTGAGGGAGGAGGTGTGGTGTTACATGAGGAAATCTGGAGTGGCAGAGAAGTATGTTAGACTGGTACAGGACATGTCTGAGGACAGCAGGACAGAGGTGAGATGTGCTGTAGGAGTGACAGAGAGCTTCAAGGTGGAGGTGGGAGTGCATCAAGGATCAGCTCTGAGCCCCTTCTTGTTTGCTCTGGTGATGGACCGACTAACAGATGAGGTCAGGCAGAAATCCCCATGGACTATGGTGTTTGCAGATGACATTGTGATCTGTGGTGAGAACAAGAAAGCCTCCTCTGCGAGCTGAGACAGTCAGGGCCCACCGGATACTACCTGCCATTGGTAGTTAAAGGTGTAGAGATCCAAGGATCCCACACCAAAGATGCTGTACTGTCGCCGGGGATAGATAAACCAGCTATCAAGGACGGAGCTGTGGACAGCCCTCAGAGGTCCTCTGACCCCTCCGGGCTGCTCGCAACTCTGTCAGTACAACCTACAGCCGAGGTAATGGCAGTCACACGTGCACAGGCTACAGCCAAGTCGGCTGACGACACAGTCTCTGTACAACACGTGCTGACTGACTCAGACATCATCCAACTCCTGAAGTTGGATCCTGCAATAAACTCAATGATGCTGTCTTTGACTGACCAAGAGAAAAACACTCCGCCCGAAGCCGACCTGGATTTCAATCCAGACCTTAAAGTCCTCTTTCAGCTGTGCAAACAGCTAAAACTACTCAAGGGCATCCTAACTTTTGCTCATGGAGCGACGTCCTCACCCATGTTCGTGGTCCCCCATGACCACAGGGGGGTGACGTTAGTTAGGGTGATGTTACCAGACGCGATAACGTGATCAAATCTGACATTCAGAGTGAGTGACACACCGAGATGTCGTTTCCTAGTTGCTTAATCACTACTTTTGTCTATGTTGAGACATTGTTTAATTGGTTTTTGGTATTGTTTCTGAACACCCCCAGCAAGAATGAATTTTGTGTGTACTTTAGTTAGAGACTAAGAGGACTTTAACTATGCCAACATGCAGTTCATTTGTTAAAATTCAATCTTTGAGGAGTCAATGTAGATTAATGCTACCTTAAGTACCATAATCTACATTGGTCTCATAACGCTCAAGCCGAACCTACTCGAACAATCCTATTTGGGGGGGGCTAGCTAATCCTTCAGTTGAGTCTCGCCATAGACTCCAAAAACATTTAGGGAAAAACCAAACCTCAAGTCGTTCGTCTAAAAGGACAACAGACAATTGAACCAAACTATATTTTGCCATGTAAATCTAACTTAAACCAAGTTAGGGATGGAAAAATAGTTTGGAATGCCCTTCTATAGGTATAAATCCCTATATGAAAATTTTTCAGCATGACCCACCCTTTAAACTGGTAACTTTAGCTGATCTAAACCATGATAGCTTACACACCAGGTGCATATAGGTTAAGGTCTTATGTAAAATCTCACTCATAAGCCCAACTAAAACCACATAAATGCATAACACATAGAACCAGAATGGCACACACTGGGAACCACCAACAGCAACCTTCACTGAAGGGACCTACAACTCCAACGTGGGTCTCCAATCTCCATCCAGTGGTCGCCTCTGCAGTTCAATCCAAGGGTACCCCTCTGCATGCTGATCAATCAACACTTCCAATCGTTGTGGATTTATCGTTGTGGATTATATGACTTTTTCCAATGGATTACAGACTTTGGACTACCAATGGATTACAGACTTTGGATTACCAACAACGTTATGGAATTACCAACAACATTGTGGAATTACCTAAACCATTGTGGGATTACCTTCTTTGACTTTTGTTTTCCTCTTGCTGGATTACATCAAGCTCAAGGACATTCGGAGGCGTAAGATCATGTTGGAATTCATCCCCATGGACAGGCGATGATTTCCAAAGGGGGGACTGTAGTGAACTCGGCCTCCGACCAAAACCTGGTCTGGACATGTCCAGAGGAGGGACAGTGGTTTGGACGTGTCCATAGGAGGGACAGTGGTTTGGATGTGTCCAGAGGAGGGACAGTGGATTGGACGTGTCCAGAGGAGGGGCAGTGGTTTGGACGTGTCCATAGGAGGGACAGTGGTTTGGACGTGTCCATAGGAGGGACAGTGGTTTGGACGTGTCCAGAGAAGGGACAGTGGTTTGGATATGTCCAGTGGAGGGACAGTGGTTTGGACATGTCCAGAGGAGGGACAGTGGTTTGGACATGTCCAGAGGAGGGACAGTAGTTTGGACATGTCCATAGGAGGGACAGTGGTTTGGACATGTCCAGAGGAGGGACAGTGGTTTGGACATGTCCAGAGGAGGAACAGTGGTTTGGACATGTCCATAGGAGGGACAGTGGTTTGGACATGTCCATAGGAGGGACAGTGGTTTGGACATGTCCAGAGGAGGGACAGTGGTTTGGACATGTCCAGAGGAGGGACAGTGGTTTGGACATGTCCAGAGGAGGAACAGTGGTTTGGACATGTCCATAGGAGGGACAGTGGTTTGGACATGTCCATAGGAGGGACAGTGGTTTGGACATGTCCAGAGGAGGGACAGTGGTTTGGACATGTCCAGAGGAGGGACAGTGGTTTGGACATGTCCAGAGGAGGAACAACGGTTTGGACATGTCCAGAGGAGGGACAGTGGTTTGGACATGTCCAGAGGAGGGACAACGGTTTGGACATGTCCAGAGGAGGGACAGTGGTTTGGACATGTCCAGAGGAGGGACAGTGGGTATACTGGTAGAAGGATGTTAGAAATGCAGCTGCCAGGAAAAAGACAAAAAAGGAGACATATGGATGCAGTTACAGAGGACATGGAGGTAGTTGGAATGAGGACAGAGTGAGATGGAGGAAGAAGACTCGCTGTGGCGACTCCTGAACTGGGAAAAGAAGAATATTTTTCCCATTGCACATGAGCGCACACATGTGGAGCAGTTGGCTGCCATCTAAGGCACTTGGGGAGCAGCTGTAGGGTTAAGGGTCTTGCTCATGGGTCCAGAGTGGGGCAAATGAGGGTGGAGCCAGGTGTGGGTGTTTCACCTTTTCCACCCACATTTTGATGTTGTCGGTGCAGGGAGTTGAACTGGTGACCCTTAGATTACAGATCTAACCTCTGCGCCACCACTCCCCCATCCTAACCCGCTTCCTTTTCAGGTTGCGATGGTCACTGGTGCACATGCCCAGCAGTCACTGTGTGAGGTGGCGGACACCTTGGACAGGTCTCCAGTCCATCACAGAGACAAACAACCATTCACTCTCTCTCTCATCTAGGGACAATTTAGAGTTACCAATCAGCCTAACATGCATGTTGTTGGTCTGTGGGAGGAAACTCACACATGCACGGAGAGAACATGCAAACTGCACCCAGAAAGGTCCCTGGCTGAGATTCAATCCAGTAACCTTCTCGCTGAGAGACAACAGCTGTACCACCGTGCTGCCCTAAAGTACTACTTATCCAAAAATGTCTAAATATAGTAGTATAATTATATATTTCTATAATATTCCTCTCCATGATCTGCAGAGTGCATGTTATTTATTTTAGTAACATGCGTGTGTACATGCAGAGAATACCTTTGAGCTCGTCCTCCACCTCTCAGAGATCGTACTTTTGTCATGTTCCATCTCATCTGGTGGAAACTCCACCAGCTCACTGGTCTTGATCTCACTTCGACAGAGAGGACACCGTGCACTCTCCTTTCCACCCAACATATGAAAAAAGATAAACGTGTTTGCTGATTGACACCTGATAACTCATGAGTGGCGTCAACTTGAGTGACGCTGGGAGTTTGAGGCGTACCTGCTCGGTGCTGATGACTTGGGCGATGCAGGGTCGGCAGTAAACGTGGGCGCAGTGCGTGATGACGGGCAGACGAACCGAGTCCAGACACACGGAGCACTCTTCATCAGAGCCGCTGGACAACACCATCCGGAGCTTTTCTATCAGACGCTGCCGCAGCTCTGCTGGCGTCGCCGCTGTCCCTGCACGTAAAGCCAGAGGGGACCATGGGAAAGGGAAATATGTCTTTGTTGGGCAGATCCAAAACAGCAAGCTGGTACTGTACACTGGTTTTCTAGCACAAAACAAAAATGACTGTCTTTCCTGGGGATCAGGATTAAATTGTCATGTGGTAACCCAGATGTGTTTGAACCTAAATCTGAGGGTGTTTTTGGCAGCAGGTCAGGGTGGCAGCAGTGCTGTCGGAGCCTCATGAGGATGGAAAGAACATCAGCGTAATTCTTCAAGACAGAGCCTTCAGCTACGTATCTGTAGAGCACACATGGATATAACAACTGAACACAGCAGGACACAGGCGTTTTGTCTTCTGTCTACATCAACAGTCCTCTAACAAGCTCTCTTCACACACCGAACCCACCTGCCAACAGTACGCCTGCCCTCGTTACGTGCCAGCTCGTACTCTTCCCTCTCCTGCTGGCTCAGATCCACCTGCTCCACAAACACCATCTTCTCAGGCAGCGACACCAGCCGGCGGCCGTTGATCTCGCTGCTCTTGGTCCGTCTCAGGGTGATGCACCTCACCAGGTTCTGGAGGTTTCTGCACACAGCATCACATGCTCAGATTGGACAAAGTGTGACAGTTTATGAGAAAACTTCTCCCATCAAAGTTTAGTTTGATCAAAAGCTCCAGTTGCTGAAGTAGTTTGTAGGACAACTGTCAAACAAAACAAAGACAGTCAAAGAACTAGTGGAAGGACATTGGACAAGCTCAGTGCACGCAGGAGACAGTGGGGTGGCACTGCTGGCTCTCCTGACTGGGAGATCGTGTCCCTCTCCAAGGCAGCCATGGCAGCGATGGGAGGGAGTGCACGTCGGCAGGCCAGTGCATGGTTACGGTCTCTTGGTGACAAATTTACACATGGATAACAGAAACACTAGATGTTTCTCCTCCATCGTCAACTGAAAATAAACATGGACAACATGCTGTGTTGATTGTGTGAAGTGCTGCAGTGGGAGGACTTCTTCACCAGTTCCCCCTGTGGTTTCTCTCCGAGTATAAATAGTCCGTGCACACAAGACCAGCTCAGATCACGCCAATGAGATGTGCTGCCTTCAAGCCTTGTGACATTAACAGGCACTGGAGGACTACAGATCATTACAGAATTCCCTCTGAGACAGTGTGTTAGCGCAGCACGGTGGTGCAACTGGTAGAGCTGCTGCCTCTCAGGGAGCAGGTTCCTGGTTCAAACCCCAGTCCAGGGCCCTTTCTGGGTGGAGTTTGCATGTTCTCTCCGTGCATGCGTGGGTTTTCTCCGGGTACTCCGGTTTCCTCCCACAGACCAAAAACATGCATGTTAGACTGATTGGTAACTCTAAATTGTCCCTAGGTGTGAGTGAGAGCGTGAATGGTTGTCTGTCTCTATGTGTCCCTGTGATGGACTGGAGACCTGTCCAGGGTGTCCCCCGCCCCTCACACAGTGATTGCTGGACATGGGCACCAGCGACCCCGTGACCCAAAATGGAATAAGCGGGTAAAGATGATGAATGGATGGACAGTGTGTTAGCGTACATGGCGCCCTCTGGAGTACTTTAGAGGTGGTGCAGCCATCCAACCTTTATTTATTCAGGTTCGTCTCACGGAGTCACGAGGACTCATTTTGTAAGAGCTGTGCAGCAGAACAGCCGTGAGTCTGTGAATGAATGCTCACTGCAGGCCGTCTCTGTCTCCTTGCATGACAGGTCTCTGGATCACTCTGTTCCACCACTCCCGAACATCGAAGGGTTTCAGACGCAGGAAAGCCAGCAGCATCCACAGGTCCTTCATGCTGTTCTGGATAGGAGTACCTGAAAGAGCCAGCAACCATACTCATACTACTGTTTGCATTTGCACTACTGTTTATACTCACACTGCTGCTTATATTACACTACCGCTGATATACAAATATATTTTTTTTACTAGTCTTATTGCACATGTCACTTTACGTACACCGATATCAAGGACTTCATACATACACCGTGTACAATCACTTCATATGCTGCTTTGCCACTCACTACAAATATCACTGTCAGGACCTTCGTTTCATTTTATTCTATAGATATACTTTTTAAAATATTTTTAGACCATATAGTACAATTAAAGACAGTATCATGCTTTTATTATTTCATTTTATGCTTATGTTTAATAAATGTTTTAATGTTAAATGGTTATTGCTGCACTGGGGTCTGAGAGAAATGTAATTTCAATCCTGTGTATGTCCTGTACATGTTGCAGCTTTTGACAATAAAGTGACTTTGACTTACCGCATGCGTCACCTTGAAACTGCATTTCTACTGGATGTTCATGTTGTTTATAAAATATCTGTAACTAGTATCGAATGGAGACAGAAAGCACAAAACTTTCCTTCTGCTTTTGCTTTTCTCTCTTTGGATTAACAGGAAAAATCATAAATGCTGAGTCAGCATTCACTTTACTTTTTGTTCATGGTTTCTTTTGTACAGTTTTTGCAACCAAACTATTTCCACATATTTTGTGCTGTTTTGCCAAAACATGTATCAAAACATTAAACTCAATCAGGAATAGAGTGCTACAACATTTGTATTTGTAACTTTTACATGTTTTGCATTGTTAAACTTTATTTACAGAAATGTTGTTAGAAATACAACTTTTTTAATTAAAAAAAATCTGAAACGTACCTCCACATCGTGTTGGATATTTTATCTAGACTGGTCCTGGGGTTTTGATCTGCTCAGAGACGGGATTATAATGAAACTATGACCCGGTTCTGACTGGGTTAAACTGGGCCAGCAGCTCTAAGAGAGTCTCCCTGGGATTTCAATATCAGTCAAGGAATAAAGTTTAATCTGCCACATCACATAGAAAGGCTTTTGAAGCACCGTCTCATATTTCCCAACACATCAGAACCACATAAGATCCACTGAGATCACACTTAGCCACGCCCCCTCATACACGGACAGGTTGAGCTCCCCTTCTGTGAAGGAGGAGTCCAGGACCCTATAAATGAGTAATGACACGAGACATCGGGGCTCTTCTTCCGGGTCTGTGAACGCGCCACAGAGCGGAGAGTCCAGCGCTGTAACGTAACCTTTTCCTGCCTTGATTTTAATAGAATTGATAAAACTTAATTGACGTCTCCTTGATTTATTGATATTGTGAGTTGTCACTTCTGAGAGAGGTTCGAGCCGGGGGGAAAGACATGGGCTGGAGGGGGTTTCCGGGTCCAGTAGCCCGCAGCCAGCTCTCGTCTTTAACTGTTGCCCAGTTTTTGGTTTTTATGCTCCTTTACATTTTGTTTGCGAATCATGGCGTGAAGATTCTGTTTTGGCAACTCTAGTTTTTAGCTGCTGTTTTGCTATTTATAGCTCTTAGACACCATTTTGTTCATTTTAGCTACTGGTTTATTTCTACATTGAGCTTTTCGCAACTGTTGTGCAAAATCCAACAAAGTTCGGTCAGATCTTCTGGACGGTGTCTTTTTGTTGAAACGTTTCATCTTTCATCCAGAAGACTTCATCAGTCCAAGGAGCCACAACAAACTCATTCTTATAAACAGCACCATCACATAGTGGGTCAACTATTTGATGGTGCTCAGATGGTTTCTGGAGTCCGCCCTAAATTATTACTTTTATTCAAACTTGTTCCATCTGGGTTTCTAATGTTGCCTCCTCTTCTCCTAGCTGAGCCGGGTCGTAACACAGGTCCTTAACTTTAAGGATATTTTCAACATAAAGAAACCGTCCAGAGGACCTGACTGAACTTTGCTGGATTACTGAGCATGAATCAGGACATCAGGATGTTTTGCAAAGATTTTACATATGTTGTTATTTTAGCATTTAGATACTGTTTAATTAATTTGAACTTTTTTCGCCTACTTTTAATTTGTATGAACTGTTATAGCTTTAATTTGGTTAATTTCAGTTTTGTGAATCGTTTCAGCAAAAAAAGAAACTGTCCAGATGACCTGACTGAAAATTGCTGGATTGTATACCTGGATTATTGAGCATGGACTTTTTTTGACTATGAGCAATAGATTTTCTGATTTTAGATTTAAGCACTGGTTTTGCTGACTTTAGCCATTAGTTACTGTTTTGTTGATTTTAGCTACTGTTCTGATTGTTTTAATTGTATGTGAACAATTGGAGTCAACCTGCACTCTGCACTGTATTTCCACTCAAAAATGTATTCCTCTTGTGATTTTCTATCCTGTGCACACAAAGAACACTAAACGTTTTTTAAAGGTGCTGGGGTACCTGAAAGAATCCAGCGCCGCTGAGCTTTCAGTTCAAGCACGGCTTTGCTCATCTGTGCGTTTGGATTTCTTATGATGTGTCCTTCATCCAGTACCACCCTCAGCCACTTGATACCATGTAGGGGACTCTTATTCTGAAAGAAAAATCACTGCATTTCACCTCAGGTGCCGTCAAAGCCTGTTTGAACACACTGTTCAATGGGCCTCATACATGTCCAAACCACTGTCCCTCCTCTGGACATGTCCAAACCACTGT
>NC_056518.1:931203-931303 GCF_014905685.2 Nematolebias whitei
ACATGTCCAAACCACTGTCCCTCCTCTGGACATGTCCAAACCACTGTCCCTCCTCTGGACATGTCCAAACCACTGTCCCTCCTCTGGACATGTCCAAACC
>NC_056518.1:931403-938703 GCF_014905685.2 Nematolebias whitei
CCTCCTCTGGACATGTCCAAACCACTGTCCCTCCTCTGGACATGTCCAAACCATCTCAGTGTGTCCTCTCTAACTTTATCTCCCAGGTGTTCAACCTGTGCTGTCCCTCTGATGGTCTCATTCCTAATCTTCTCCATCCTTGTCTCTCCTAAGAAGAACCTCAACATCTTCATTTCTGACACTTCCAGTTCTGTCTCCTGTCTTTTTGTCCATGTCTCTGTCTCCAGACCATACAACATAGCTGGTCTCATCACTGTCTTGTAAACTTTCCTTTGACCTTTGCTGACACCCTTTTGTCTCAAATCACTCCTGAAACTTTTCTCCATCACTCCTGGACTCTCTTCTTCACCTCTTTACCACACTCCCCATGTTCCTGGACAGTGGACCCCAAGTCCTTGAAGTCCTGCACTTTTGTGACCTCTGGTCCTTGTTGCCTCACTGTTCCACCTCCTCCCTCTCATCCACACACATGGACTCTGTCTTACTACGACTGACTTTCATTCCTCTTCTGTCAGGTGCATACCTCCACCTCTCCATGTTCTCTTCCACCTGTTCCCTGTTCTCACCACAGATCACAACGTCATCTGCAAACATCATAGTCTACGGGGATTCCTGCCTGACCTCAGCTGTTAGTGGGTCCATCACCAGAAACCAGAAAATAACAGTATTATTTTTTTCTTTATCACAACCCAGCATTAGTTCAAAGAAAAGTCATATTTGTTTCAGGACAGATTGTTTTTTCTTAGTTATAAGTCTCGGCTTTTGCACCCATTTTTTCCCCAGTGATTGTTCAATGTTCACCAGAGGGACGCCAGAGAGGATGCAAACGACAACAAGCTGCCTTTTTTGGACTGTTTGGTTCAGATGGAGAGAGAGGACAGCCTCAACATTGAAGTGTACAGGAAACCAACCCACACAGACCAGTATCTTCTGTTTGACTCCCACCATCCACTGGAACACAAACTCTCTGTCATCAGAACTTTACAACATTGGGCCGAATGCGTCCCCACAAGGACAGAAGGGAAGAAAAAGGAACAGAAACACGTTCAAGAAGCTCTTCAAACATGTGGATATCCTAACTGGGCTTTTGTCAAGTCAGCGAGGAAATCTACAAAACACACTAATAAACAGAAAATCAATCAACCTTTATTTGTACAGGTAAATCCCATTGAGCCTCGAGGACCCATTTACAAGAGAGACCTGATTTCAACAAAGAAAGATGACAACAATGGACAACAGCAACAACAAAACAGTTATAAAAAAGCATACTACAGTTTTTTTTTTTAACAAATAGGATGGCTAAAAGGAAAAAGGTAACAAAACAAAAAACAGCTAGATTCCAAGACAAATGTAGAAAACTAAAAACAGGAACATGTCAGCATTGGTCCCTGCCACGAGTCCAACAGATTCTTAAAGCCACAAAGGTCGAGAGCTTCAGATCTTTTTACAAGATATTCCAGGAAACAGGAGCGGAGTAGGAGAAGGTCCTTTTGTCTAGTTCAGTCCTCACTGAGGGAACACTGCAGGTAATGATGTCCTGAGAGCGCACGCTGTAGCTGCACTCACACAGAGACATGTAGGAGGAGATGTATGAAGGCAGCAGACCAGGAAGTGATTTAAAGATGAAAATGTACCAGTGGGAGAGTCTGTGTGAAGTTAATGATGTCCAGTTAACCAGTGAATACTGGGTGCAGTGGTGGGTACGATAATCACAGCCAGTTATGAATCTTAGTGCACCATGATAGACAGCATCCAACATCTGCAGCATCCAACATCTGCAGGGTTCTTGTAGGAGCGTTCATGTAAATAATATCACCATAACCACCATCACCATAGGAGAACAACAGACGTAAAAACATTGTCATCCCTTATGTTGCTGGAGTATCTGAGAAATTCAGAAGGATCTTCAACAAACACAAGATCCCAGTACATTTCAAACCCAGCAGGACTCTCAGACAGAGGCTGGTCCACCCTAAGGACAGAACACCCACACACAAACAGAGTGGTGTAGTGTATGTGGTCCAGTGCAGCGAGGACTGTCCAGACCTCTACATTGGAGAAACTAAACAGCCTCTTCACAGACGCATGGAGAGCCAGCTCTTCAGGAGAAGACTCAGCTGTTTACCTCCACCTCACAGATAAGGGACACTCTTTTGAGGACCAAAATGTGCACATTTTGGACCGAGAACACAGATGGTTTGAGAGGGGGGTGAAGGAAGCAATTTATGTAAAAAGAGAAGAGCCGTCTCTTAACAGAGGAGGAGGCCTCAGATTTCCACTTTCAAAAACATATAATGCAACTTTAAAGCCCCCAGTATACTGCCGCGTACATCCATACACAGAGGTACAGACGTACGTACGCAGAGGTACGAGCGTACCCCCCAGGGCATGTCCGTGCAAAGCTCAAATTTTTACGACCGCATACTCGTACTCCGTGTCGCACAATAAACTGCCCGGCGACGGACTGTTTTGTATGAGACACCAATGTATTAAATTCCTCTTCTTCATCTCTGATCTGGCCTTTTCTTTTGTTTTGTTGCCAAGAGGCAGAGATCTCTTCCTCCTCCGTTGATGCCATGACTGAAATGGAGAGAAATGAAGGAATTTGTCACGAGCGAATTAAACTCAGGTCCAGCGTGGCTGCGAGAGGTCTGGAGATTTCCTGGTGGGCTGGTCTGATGTGTGGGCTGTAGAGCCAGCGCTCCCTGTTTTTTAATTCATTTTTTAGATCTTTTTATAAACAACAAATAAACACAGAACACCGCTGCAGCTGAGGCTGCCAGCGCTCGTTTTTCCCCCCCGACCTGTCAATCAATCCAGTAGGCGTGTCAGCAAATGACCAATCGGCGACCTCAATTTGTCCCGAAGGTAAACGCCCCTTGTCTGTGAAGCTGCTCTGCAGCTGCTCGGGGTGTACGCTGGAGTACGAAGTCTGAACCCTCTGCGTACAGTACACGCGTACGTACACGTGAACGGACGTACGCAGCAGTATACTGGAGCCTTAAGACAGATTCCCAGCCAGTTTTCACACCTGATGGGAACAGAGGAGCCTCATCTGTGAATTAGAGGAACAAAGACTTTAAGAAAGCCCTACTGTTAAGGTGTGGAGGTGTGACTTGTCAAATCTACATATGTGTGTGTGTCTTATCTCACTCAGCCTTATAACCTGGATCTCTCACTCTCTGCTCTTTGAATTGAGAAAGCTCCTCGGATGAGGAGAGAAACGTCTTCTGTTACAAATAAAGTCCAGTTGTTTTTGTATTGAACACTTTTTGAATTGTTCAATGTCCACTCACCCCAAAATCAGCAGAGAGGATGTTGTAGGTGGTGATGACCACATCCTGAGAGGACAGGAACTTCTTGCTCCTGTTGCGCTCTGAACCATAATACAGATAGATGTTGAGCTTCACGTTAGAATGAACGTGCTGCTCAAACTGGTCCTACTCACCGAGCAGAGACAGAAAGGAGAGTAGGAATTAATACACACACTCGTGTGCTGCTCTACATGTGTAGGTGTGTGTTGTGTTCTCACCAGCCAGTTGCTGAGCACAGACAGAGGACAGATGATGAGAGTAGTTCTTGCAGATAAGTCCTGTGGGTCGTCCATGATGGAGGACTCAACATCTGCACAGGTACAACAGCAGTGAACACAGTTCAGATCTCCTCCTCCTTTTTAACTGAGCGTGAAACTAAGTTAAACTGACTTTGTTTAAGATTGGCCTTTTGTGTAGTTTTCCTCTTCTTTGGGCCTGTTTCTGAGGTGGCGCTGCTCAGTGCTGCAGCAAACTCACAACCTTCAACCACAACTCTGCTGCCTGAGCATGGAGAGAAAGGAGAGGGCATTCACCCGGACTGAAGTCTACTTAGGAAGAATTACATTCTGTCAGTAAAATATCACGGAGCGGTGCTCCACCCAGTAATAAACTGGCTCTTTCAGGAGTTCACTTGTACACAGCTAACTGGGTTTGCACCTTTAGTGGGTTTACGCTTGGTCGGTTTGCTCTTCTTCTTTAACAGATCTGAAAGTCAAAACGTCTCGATTCACAAAGCCACAAAAATGGAGGTTGAACAAAAAATGTACAGAAAATGAAAAGCTGGTATGGTGGAGAAAATCAATTCTTACTTTCTTGTGGCTCGTCCCCCACCACTCCATCTGCTGCATCAGCATCCATCACCTCCTCCTTCATCCTGACCCACAAGACATGAGTCAGTAGAAACGTTAATAAGTCATGCTGCAGAATATAAAAACTGTTAATGGAAATAAACAAGGTGCTTACAGGTCTGAGCACTGAGAGCCACCAGGACCACTCACTGCTGGTTTATAACCTGCTCTGCTGCTCTCTGAAACAAAACCATCACATCAGCACATAAGACAAACCTGCAGGTGCTGAATCAGCATTTACACCATCATCTGTCTGAAATTTAGCTGTTCATATCAAAATGTTCAGCTCATTTAGGGGATGGGGGCCCAGACTGTTGTTTTTTGTAACTCATACTTTTCTAAAAATAGTAAAAAAAAAAAAAGGTTTTTGTTCCATACAAATACAAAAATGTTTTTCTGAAATCTGCTTAGCATACACCTGTTTTACACTAGACCACTCTGTTTGTGTGTGGGTGTTCTGTCCTGAGGGTGGACCAGCCTCTGTCTGAGAGTCCTGCTGGGTTTGAAATGTACTGGGATCTTGTGTTTGTTGAAGATCCTTCTGAATTTCTCTGATACTCCAGCAACATAAGGGATGATGATGTTTTTACATCTGTTGTTGTAGTGTATGTGGTCCAGAGCAGCGAGGACCGTCCAGACCTCTACACTGGAGAAACTAAACAGCCTCTTCACAGACGCATGGAGAGCCAGCTCTTCAGGAGAAGATTCAGCTGTTCACCTCCACCTCACAGATAAGGGACACTCTTTTGAGGACCAAAATGTGCACATTTTGGACCGAGAACACAGATGGTTTGAGAGGGGGGTGAAGGAAGCAATTTATGTAAAAAGAGAAGAGCCGTCTCTTAACAGAGGAGGAGGCCTCAGATTTCCACTTTCAAAAACATATAATGCAACTTTAAAACAGATTCCCAGACGGTTTTCACACCTGATGGGAACAGAGGGGTCTCATCTGTGAATTAGAGGAACAAAGACTTTAAGAAAGCCCTACTGTTAAGGTGTGGAGGTGTAAATGGTAAATGGACTGTACTTATATATCACCTTTCTATCTTATTTCAAGATACTCAAAGCTCTTTACAACAATCTGTGCCTCATTTACCCATCCACACAGCTCTATACTAGATCTCTACAAAGCTAATTGAACAAATCATTCTAAAGAGACTGATCAGTGATTTAGATCACATTCATACACTGATGGGACACACATCAGAGGCTATGAGGGGTTCAGTGTCTTGCCCAGGGACACTTCAGCATGTGACTGCTGGTGGATTCGAACCCCCAACTCTTGCATTGGAGGACGACTGCTGTAACCACTCAGACACAGCCGCCCCGTGGTGTGAATTGTCAAATCTACATATGTGTGTGTGTCTTATCTCACTCAGCCTTTTAACCTGGATCTCTCACTCTCTGCTCTTTGAATTGAGGAAGCTCCTCGGATGAGGAGCGAAACATCTTCTGCTACAAATAAAGTCCAGTTGTTTTTGTATTGAACGCTTTTTGAATTTATCATGTAAGAATGAACGACATCGTCAGATCTCAGCCAAAAATGGGTTATATGATAAATATGAGAAGATAAAAAACAATACATCGCTTCGCTGTACAAGTCGCAGGCACACTAATTTATGCAAAAACTGCAACTTACACAGCAAAAATGACGGTATGTTTTATTTTATTATTATTTCCTCATGTGTTTGCCTAAGCCTGGATTGAAAAATGTAAAATAATAAATGAAAAGTGGAAAGTCAGGGCAGGAAAACATGGGTCAGCAGCAGCAGACATCACCTTCCTGTGTGGAATCTTCCACAGGCTTAGTGTGACCTTCGGCTGGTGAGAAGGCCTCCTCCTGTGCATTTAAAACAACCTCCGTTAAAACACCGGTGTCACCAAACACTCTAAAACAATCTCACACTGCTGCTTACACATTTCTCCACAGGCAGCGGCTTTCCTTTGTGGAAGTTGGTGAGGATGAGCGCAATAGTTGTCAGAGTTTTTCCCTGGAAACAAAGAGCAGGCTGAACATTCGGATCCAACAACACGGCCTGATTATTCTGCACGCTGTGGCGTCTCACCAGTCCCATGTCATCTGCCAGGATTCCTCCACGGACAGTCTCAGGGGTTTCTTTAGCAGAAAAACACGTGAGAGTGTTGAAGTATAGCTCGCCTCTCTTCTCCCAGAATGGAGGCAACACATCTTTGTTTTCTCGAGCACACATCCAGGACAGAGCTTGTTCCTGGTGAGGAAGGAGGGGCGTGGCCACAGCCTACAATAAAAAAATGGCTGGATGGTCATTTGAAAGAAGTTTTTAAATAAATAAAATGATTTATTATGTAAATATTCAACTTTTTTTTATTTATTTAACAAATTATCTCACACTCAAACAGACACGGGCAAAAACATTGTCTGCCGTTGTCTTTCATAAATGGGCGATAAATATTATAGAGAAATCTTTGTTTCGCAGGCGTTTCAACAACAACGAACAAAATGCAACGACTACACGAGGAGCACGAAGAATCAGAAAACAAATCAAATGACCAAGCAAGGCTGAAAAACACCGGACATTTACCTCCGCTGCTGCTTTCTCTCCGTCTTTACTCTCCATCAAACCTTCGAACAAGTTATCAAACGCGTTCTTTAACTGCAAGTTGAAAACAAGAAGAAATTTTAAAACAATTTTAGAAAATGGTTGCAAAAGTATTGACTGTTTATGTAGAGTTTTAACAGGAACATTAATTCAATTCAATTCAAATTCAATTCAAAAATACTTTATTAATCCCAGAGGGAAATTATATGTTGTGGTAACTCATCATCCTGGTTTCATTAAAGAGTTGTTCTAGATGCTGATGGCTGTGGGCAGGAAGGATCTCTTGTAGCGTCTGTCCTACAACGGATCTGAAGAAGCCTCTGACTGAAGACACTCTGTTGTTATATGACAATCTGACGTTGTATGACAGTCTGATGTTGTATGACAGTCTGATGTTGTATGACAGTCTGATGTTGTATGACAGTCTGACGTTGTATGACAGTCTGATGTTGTATGAGAGTCTGTTGTTGTATGAAAGTCTGATGTTGTATGACAGTCTGATGTTGTATGACAGTCTGATGTTGTATGACAGTCTGATGTTGTATGACAGTCTGTTGTT
>NC_056518.1:938803-939109 GCF_014905685.2 Nematolebias whitei
AGTCTGATGTTGTATGACAGTCTGATGTTGTATGACAGTCTGTTGTTATATGACAATCTGACGTTGTATGACAGTCTGATGTTGTATGACAGTCTGATGTTGTATGACAGTCTGACGTCGTATGAAAGTCTGATGTTGTATGACAGTCTGACGTTGTATGACAGTCTGATGTTGTATGAGAGTCTGTTGTTGTATGACAGTCTGATGTTGTATGACAGTCTGATGTTGTATGACAGTCTGATGTTGTATGACAGTCTGTTGTTGTATGACAGTCTGACGTTGTATGACAGTCTGTTGTTGTATGAC
>NC_056518.1:939119-941431 GCF_014905685.2 Nematolebias whitei
ATGACAGTCTGATGTTGTATGACAGTCTGACGTTGTATGACAGTCTGATGAAGAGGATGCTGAGGGTTGTCTATAATGTTCTTCATTTGATGAAGAATCCTTCTTTGAACAATCATCTCCAAAGGTTCTAGAGGAGTCCCCAGAACTGAGCCAGCCTTCTTTATGAGCTTGTTGATCTTTTTTATGTCACTTGCTCTGGTGCTGCTCCCCCAGCAGATGATGCAGAAGAGACAGCGCTCTCTACAACAGACTTATAGAAGATATGCAGCATCTTGCTGCAAACGTTGAAGGACTTCAGCTTCCTCAAGAAGTACAGTCTGCTCTGTTCCTTCTTGTAGACGCTTCACTGTTGCATTTCCAGTCCAGTCTATTGTCCAGGTGATCTCCAAGGTATTTATACTTCTCCACCACCTCCACTTCTTCTCCCATGATGGAAATAGGGTTGGACCTGTTCCTGATTCTCCTGAAATCTACAATCATCTCCTTTGTTTTGTTCACACTCAAGATGAGATGATTGTTTCCACACCAGGCCACAAAGTGGTCCACCAGTTCCCTGTACTCAGCTTCTTGTCCATCTCTGATACACCCGACCACTGCAGAGTCATCTGAATATTTCTGCAGATGACAGGAGTCTGTTTTGTACTGGAAATCTGAGGTGTACAGAGTGAAAAGGAATGGTGAGAGTACAGTCCCCTGTGGTGCTCCTGAGCTACAGACCACCTGGTTAGACACACAACCCTTCAGTCTCACAAACTGTGGTCTGTTTGTCAGGTAGTCTTTGATCCAGGCGATTGTTGAGGCCTCCACCTGAGTCTTCTGAAGTTTCTGACAAAGCAAATCAGGCTGGATTGTGTTAAATGCACTGGAGAAATCAAAGAACATGACTCTCACAGTGCTGTCTGCCTTTTCTCGATGACAGTGAGTTTGCTGAAGCAGGTGTATGATGGCATCTTCAACTCCAAGTCCATGCTGATAAGCAAACTGCAGTGGGTCCTGATATGTGTTTGTTTGTCTAGTCAGGTGGGTCAGCAGAAGTCTCTCTAGGACCTTCATGATGTGGGATGTCAGGGCAACAGGTCTATAGTCATTGAGGACTGATGGGTGAGTTTTCTTTGGCACTGGAACAAGACAGGATGTTTTCCACAACACTGGAACCTTCTCCTGGAGAAGGTTCCAGTGTTGTGCAGAACCCCACAGAGCTGCTCTGCACAGACCTTCAGGACTCTGGGACTGACACCATCTGGACCTGCAGCCATATTCCGGTTCAGTCTCTGCAGCTGCTTCCTCACCTGACTTCTGGAGACGCAGAGGGGGGAGGCAAAGGAGGTATCAGCATCTTCTGATTTGGATGAAGACCAATAAGTAGAAGAAGAAGGGTCCATGACTGAGGTGGTAGATACAATATCTGAGATGTGACAGGACAGCCTTGGGTCAATGGAGGGTGTTATCCAAAAAAGTTCAATCTGGTCCTCAGGACATTCAAAAAAACAAAACATTAAACCTTTATTTTACCAGGAAGAAATCCATTGAGATCATCAATCTCTTTTACAAGGATGTCCTGGGCTATATACACATATAGCAACAGTCTTAAAAAACAAAACAAAGCAAAAAAATCTAGAAACGTTTCGTCTCTCATCCAAGAGACTTCCTCAGTCTGAGGTGCTGTTTTCAGCTCAGTCTCTTAAATAGCACCTTCTCAGAGTGGATCAACCAGTTTTGCTGCTGACAACCAAAACCAGCTGATCACATGGTCAAGAAGGACCATCAGCCTAACAATGGATCATTAGCACCTGATGGCTGTTTACTGTTCACAGAGGGCTGAGTGATACTAGCAATCACAGCATTGTAAGAGGGGGACAGTTGAACCTGGAGGCCTCCACCCCTTTAGTTGGCAGCTCAGAACACCACATACAGAACACCATGGACTTTGTGGATAAGGTGAGGGATGTCATCATGGAGACTGATGAAACAATGGTCTCTTTTGATGTCACATCACTCTTTACGTGCATTCCTGTTGATGATGCAGTAGAGGTGGTCAGTTTAAAATTAAAATCAGACACCACTCTGAGCAGCAGGACCACGCTTTCTACAGAACAACTGTGTCAACTCTTGAAACTGTGCCTGCAGTCAACCTACTTCACATATGGGGAGCAATATTATAGGCAGAAACATGGGTGTGCTATGGGGTCTCCAGTTTCTCCTATTGTTGCCAACCTGTACATGGAGGAGGTAGAAAAGAGAGCCTTGACGTCCTTTTCAGGGACACCACCAAGTCATTGGTTCAGGTATGTTGACGACACCTGGGTTAAAAT
>NC_056518.1:941531-958371 GCF_014905685.2 Nematolebias whitei
ACAGGCTCTAGAGCAATGTGGATATCCTAACTGGGCCTTCCTGAAAGCAGAGAAGAAACCCAAACAGGACTCCAGTCAGCCAACAGGTGAAAAGGAGGAACCCAGACCCAGACCAGTGGTCATTCCATATGTTGAGGGAGTATCAGAGAAACTGAGACGTTTATTTTCTAAACATAACGTCCCAGTGGCTTTTAAACCCAAAATACATTAAAGACTGGTTCATCCCAAAGATCCAGTCCCCCGGCACAAACAGAGTAATGTTGTGTATGCTGTTCAGTGTCAGGAGGGCTGTGATCAGTCTGACATCGGGGAAACTAAGCAGCCACTGGCCAAAAGGATGGCCCAGCACAGAAGATCAACATCATCAGGCCAGGACTCTGCGGTCTACACTCATCTCCAGGACAGCGGTCACTCTTTCAGGGATGAAGATGTTCACATCCTGGACAGAGAGGAACGATGGTTTGAGAGAGGAGTAAAGGAGGCCATCTTTGTGAAAAGAAACCGTCCATCATTAAACAGGGGCGGAGCCTCCGGGTTCAACTGTCCCCCTCTTACAATGCTGTGATTGCTAGTATCACTCAGCCCTCTGTGAACAGTAAGCAGCCATCAGGTGCTAATGATCCATTGTTAGGCTGATGGTCCTTCTTGAGCATGTGATCAGCTGGTTTTGGTTGTCAGCAGCAAACTGGTTGATCCACTCTGTGAAGGTGCTATTTAAGAGACTGAGCTGAAAACAGCTCCTCAGAATGAGGAAGTCTCTCGGATGAGAGACGAAACGTTTCTACATTTTTTTGCTTTGTTTTGTTTTTTGTTTTTTTGAATGTCCAGAGGACCAGATTGAACTTTTTTGGATTTTTCTACCTGGATTATTGAGCATGCATCAGGAGGGTGGTATGTATGTTTGGCTGTGGGCAAGAGAGGACGATGCTGAGCTTGTTCCTGAACTGAACCTGTTGAAGAATGTGTTCAGTTCATTGGCTCTGTCCAGGCTTCCATCCTTCTGATCCTCCTTCTGCTTGAAGCCTGTGATCTGTTTCATCCCTGACCACACCTCTCTTGATATTGTTCTGTTGGAGCTGTCTCTCCAGCTTCTTCTTGTACACCTCCTTGCTGTTTCTTATCTTGACTTTTAGTTGCTTCTGTGTGCTCCTCAATAATTCCCTGTCTCCCTCCCTGAAGGCTCTTTTTTTCTGGTTTAGCAGTTCCTTCAGGTCAGTGGTGATCCAGGGTTTGTTACTGGGGAAGCATCTCACTGTTCTGGTTGGGATGGTGTTGTTTACACAGAAGTTTATATAGTCTGTCACACACTCAGTCATGGCACTGATGTCCTCTCCATGTGGCTGGCACAGTGCATCCCAGTCTGTAGCATCAAAACAACCCCGCAGGGCTTCTTCAGCTTCCGTTGACCATTTTCTCACTTTTCTCTTTATTGCAGGTTGCCTCTGAACAAGGGGTTTATATTTTGAGCAGAGAAACACAAGATTGTGATTTGATTTGCCAAGAGGGGGTCTTGCTTTAGCGATGTATGAATCCTTGACATTTGCATAAAACAAGTCCAGCGTTTTGTTTTCTCTGGTAGAGCAGCTGACAAACTGTTGGAATGTCGGAAGTGTAGCAGAGAGAGAGGCATGATTAAAATCCCCAGATAATGCAACAAACGCACTAGGGTGTTGTGTCTGTAGCTTAGCAACCTCGGAGCTGATGACATCACACGCAGTCTCGGCAACAGCATTGGGTTGAATGTAAACTGTTGCCAAAATAACACTGGTGAACTCTCTTGGCAAATAATATGGACGACAACTTAGGGCTAACAGTTCAATATCTGGACTGCAGAGACGATACTTCACAGTAACATGTCCAGGATTACACCATCTGTTGTTCACAAGCACTGCCAACCCACCTCCTTTCCTTTTGCCACTCCTCTTTAAATCTCTATCTGCTGGCAGAGACATGCTGGAGTCGGGGATATGATCCTGCAGCCATGTCTCAGTGAAACACATCACACTGCATTCCCGATACTCTGGATGGGTCCTTGTTAGGGCTTGAAGGTCATCCAACTTGTTTCCCAGCGATCTCACATTGCCCATCATGATCGATGGAAGAGATGGTTTAAACTTCATTCTTCTCTCTTTCTCCCTCTTCTTTGCTCCTGCTCTGCATCCACGATACCTCCTTTTCAACTCATTTGGGATTTGAGTTTGTAGTTGAGATATTATTTGAGCTTTGGAGATGTTAATCAGCTGCTCCCGGTTGTAAAAAACAACTTTGTTGTTATGGTTACGCATTATAACAAATGTCCGAAAGTAAAGATATTTCTGTAAAAATCCTTCCAGCTGCACAGCATCTGACACCAGAGGAAATAATCATCCAAAAAAAGTGATTTATATCCAGAAAAAAGAGGAATTAAAATTTTCAAAAGTAACATCTCAGAATGAGAATGAAAATTTCTAGAATTGCTCCGCTCCAGGTGGCTGCATGTTGGAGCAGCTCTGTTACTTTCATTATGAGATTTTTCTTTTGGAAACTTTAATTCCTCTTTTTCTGGATGTAAATCTCATTTTTTTGATGATTGTTTCCTCTGGTGTCAGATGCTGTGCAGCTGGAAGGATTTTTACTGTAACTTTTTTTAGTTTTGGACATTTGTTATGATGCGTAACCATGGCAACTAGTATCCTGATGCATGCTCAATAATCATTTAGCTCTTACTGTTATGCTAAGCTAACTGAAGTTAGCGTACATGCTAACTGACGACATATCTGTCAAATGTTTTTGGTTGTCCGGGGTGTAGCAGGCTTTATGTTTTAAACAGCATACATGGCAACAAGGCAGTTTTCTACAACCAACAGCAGCTGATTAACATCTCAAAAGCTCAAATAATATCTCAACTACAGCTCTGAATCTCAAATGAGTTGAAAAGGATGTTCTGTGGACGCATTCTCATCTACCTGCCAGCTGTGCTCGAGTGCCTGACCACTGAGATCCTGGAACTAGCAGGAAACACGGATAGTCCCTCAGCACCTACAGTTGGATGTTCGCACCGACGAGGAGCTCGGCAGTCTGCTGGGAGGAGTGGCCATCGCTCTGGGAGGAGTTCTGCCCAGCATTCAGGCGGTCCTACAGCCCGGGGGAACTGAGAGGCCAGCTGAGTCTGGGTGGACGGATCGGACAGCATCTGCAGCCAGTTTCTTAGGATCCACTGTGGGATGGACCTTTACAAGAGATCCTTCCTGTCTACAGCATCAGCATCTATAACATCTCTTAATGAAATGAGGATAACGAGTTACAACAACAAATAATTTCCCTCTGGGATTAATAAAGTATTTTTGAATTGAATTGAATGAAAGTAACAGAGCTGCTCCAACATGCAGCCACCTTGAGCGGCGCAATTCTAGAACTAATTCAATTCAATTCAAAAATACTTTATTAATCCCAAAGGGAAATTATTTGTTGTTGTAACACGTTATCCTCATTTCATTAAAAGATGTTATAGATGCTGATGCTGTAGACAGGAAGGATCTCTTGTAAAGGTCCATCTCACAGTGGATCCTAAGAAACTGGCTGCAGATGCCGTCCAATCCGTCCACCCAGACTCTGCTGGCCTCTCAGTTCCCCCGGGCTGTAGGAGCACCTGAATGCTGGGCAGAACTCCTCCCAGAGTGATGGCCACTCCTCCCAGCAGTCTGCCGAGCTCCTCGTCGCTGTGGACAGCCAACTGTAGGTGCACAGGGAGGATCCTGTCCTTCTGCTGTCACGAGCTGTGTTTCCTGCTAGTTCCAGGATCTCAGTGGTCAGGCACTCGAGCACAGCCGGCAGGTAGATGAGAATGCGTCCACAGAACATCCTTTTCAACTCATTTGAGATTTGGTTCTGTGTTGAGATATTATTTGAGCTTTTGAGATGTTAATCAGCTGCTGGTTGTAGAAAACTGCATTGTTGCCATGGTTGCGCATCATAACAAATGTCCAAAACTAAAACAGTTTCAGTAAAAATCCTTCCAGCTGCACAGCATCTGATACCAGAGGAAACAATCATCCAAATAAATGTGATTTACATCCAGAAAAACAGGAATTAAAGTTTCCAAAAGCAAAATCTCAGAATGAAACAGAGCTGCTCCAACATGCAGCCACCTGGAGCGGAGCAGCTCTAGAACAAAATGAACAGAAATGAACAGAATCTAAACATTTAGCTTCAGTTCACTCTAAATGAGCGTTAAAAGGCTGAATATTGTTCTCCACCTCGTCTGCAGTCAGTGGGACGGTCACACCTTTCTTGGCTGAAAAGGCACGAGCACCTGAGCTGCCGGATGATTTCTGGCTACCTGGAAACAAACACGTGTAAATGAAATGAAGTTGAAGTCAAGAGAGATGTTAAAGTTAAGAAACAGAAAGAATAGAAACCTGAAGGTGCACCTGTTGACCTGCTTCCACCTGCATCCAGTTTATACCCTCGGCTTGCCATGTACCTCATCACAGCGTCTTTGTTCCCTTCTGTCCCCCAGAATGACAGCATGACGGGCATGGTAAAGGAGTTTTTCGTCGCAGAGTGTACCACCCTAACAAGGAGATGGAGTCGTGGTTATTAGGATTTCATTTCACAATCAGGTCTCTCTTGTAAATGAGTCCTCGAGGCTCGATGGGATTTACCTGTCTAAATAAAGGTTGATTGATTAGAAGGTGACTTTTGTCTTTTTCTGTGCACATCGGACAGCCAATCAGAACTCACCCCTCCACTTTGGCCAGGTTGTTGTCCATCACATGGGCCATAGCTGCAGCCAGCTCCTTCTTGATGTGTCCGACCTGGTTCCCATACACGTTTGTGACTTTCACTGCGTTACGATCATATGGGTTACGAGGCTCCCGCACTAAACCCACCATCTCACCCCAGTTCACCTGTATGGAGAGCATCATGCATGAAGGTTGATCCTTGTCACATTTACAGCAGCGGCTTTGTCTCCTAAAAGAAAAGTGTAAACGCGCATGAAGTCTGGTTCGTAACAACTACACTGTGATCTGATCACATTTGGACAGAGCTAAACACATGGAAATGAAAATAAAGAAGACCCAAAGTCAGTAGTAGCCATGCCAGGCCTGTATGTGGGGCTGTGATGCAGCCAAGAAAATACAGCAGGTGTTACAACTTACATGATGATACAAACTCTAACCTCAACAAGATGAAAAATGGCAAAAACAAGAACGATATATTTTATGTGGTGTGACGACGGAGCAGAACCTGCTTCATTAGAGGTTGGATCAGCTCTTTGTCGACACACAAATCCTGTGTCTCTGTTCACTTCAAAGTAGGGCTGGCTGATATCTCAATATTTTTAAAATATCAAGATAATTTCATACGCGATATAAAATGAGACTATATCGATATAAAACGATATAGTACTATAGTGCCTATAGTATACTCTAGATAGTTATAATTATACTTGAAAATCAGCCAGTTTTTCTCCCGTCTGCATATTCACGTGACCGCTCCTCCTCTCCCTCACTGAATACAAACCCAGCCCCCCCCCCCCCCCCCCCCCCGCTGCTGCAGCTCCCACTGTGAACAAGCTAGATGCATACGCAGATATCAATTGTCACTTTGTTTTGTTGACTCACAGTGGAGACAATCTGGTGACATGGATGTAAATTCCTGATGTGTGAAAATAACTTGGTAGCTGCTACACTACCTATGTTTACATGCGTACAATTCTTTGATGGGATTGAAATGTTTTCAGATTAAATAATTCAGATGTATTGTTTACATGGGCGCAATCTGTTCATGACGAGTGTTTACATGCAGCGGGCTTTGTTCTGAACAGAAGTACTGACATGTGCAGAGTGGTAAACTCTACTTAAATAAACCACAGAAGAAGAAGTTCTACTTCCGGTGTAGTGAACTAAGCCTCAGGTCAAATCTGGCCCTGAGGGCCTTCCTGGGACAAGAACTGTTACTTCATTGATTTGAGTCCAGAAACACAAAATTAAGTTCATCCAGAGACTTTCTAAGTGTCCTGCACTGATCAATTGAAAGAACACTCTCTTTTTCTATTATCATTACTATTTTACAAATGTCTTGATAATCAAAAGTGTGTTTAATTCAAATTATTTTTAAATGTTGAAGTGAACTACTTATTTTAAATCAACTGTGAAACAGTATTAATGATTTTTAATCCTCATTCAAAGTAGAAATCTAGTTAATGTCTGTTACAGAGTAATTATTCATTTTCTTGATCTTCTGTCTGAAATGAGCAGGTTGTAAGTCGGTCAAAAGTCGGAGACAAACACAAACAAGTTTGTTGGAACGAACTGTCATGTTTTTAAATCCTCTCAGACGTAAATAGAGAAGCTGGCACCTGTTTCCTCCCAACTCACCTAAACATTTCTCTTGTCTGTTTCAAAAACATTTTGTCTGTTCCAAAACATTTTTCTGTTTTTCTGACTTCTAGTGACCTCTTACGTCACTAAAAACACACCCCTGATTGGCTCTTTCAGCCAATCAGGACTTCCTAAATGAACCGGAAACAGAACTCTTTAAATGTCGACACTTCCTAGTTCCAACCAGTGCGGTGGGAGAGCAGTTCAGTTCGGAGGGCAGAACCGAACAAAAAGTTGCTGGAGAGAACAGGAAGTTCCAGACATGATCCGAAGTTCTTCCGAGTCTCGTGGGAATTATGGAATCTTCCACATCTGAGTGGAACCTCTGACGGACTCACAACTCATGTGAGCCCACCTGGGAGGTGAACGTGTGTTGAACGAAGTACCGTCACTACTTCGGACGATTCACAGCTGTTCCTACGGAGACGCTGGAAAGGTGGCGTTAAATGGAACTCCGTACCAGTGGAGACCTCTTCTACAGGTAAAGAGTCGATTTCCACTACCTAAGTGTACCGAGGTGAAGCTGGGATCGAATGGAGAGTGCCGTTCTTATACAGACACATATTCCCTCATCCATCTTTCCCTCTCCATTTAAACTTCATTTCCCATCTTTAAAACTCTTCTATCTTGCCAGTAAATCATCCAGATATTTTCAGAAATGTCTGTTGTAATTAGTTAAGCTGTGTTATTGCGTACAATCAGAATAATCACGTGTACAATGTTTGATGTTAAACTTTGATTCTGTTAATAAATGACCGCATTCATTTTCGATGGGTCAAAGAAAATTAACGTCTCACGTCACTGATCTCTGTCACATATCTGTCAAGTAGCTCGAAAAAGAGAGAACCCGTTTAAATTAAGTATAATATCAGGTACTTGAACTAGTCCAGATATTATAACATGTAGTGGAGCTCTGAAGCTAACGAAGCTAACCGACCTATCTCACTACACCAGGATGAACGTAAACAAACCTGAGCAACAAAAATGTACCCGTCAGGTTTTAGAGATGGTGGAGACGTTGCTGCACTCCCTGACTGAGCTGCAGGTGATACGCATCATGTGGAGCTCCTGCAAAGTTTCTATTAGAAATCAGGGGTGTAACAGTGCACGTGGGTGTATTGAACCATTCGGTACGTACTGTTCGGTTCGGTCCACGTGCATACTGTTTCAGTTATTTTTTCACGCATTAAATTTTATTAATGAGAGATTATGCACCGCGGAACTAAAGTTCCTAAGCGTGTTTCAGCACGGTGCTATTATTTTGAAGCACGCATAGCATTAGCAGCCTAGCAGGCAACGAACAAGCCATCTCATCGTGGTCTCCTGTTGGAAACATTATGTTTCTTGTTAAAAGACAAGAACAAATCCAAAGCTGTGTGTCGACGTTGTTTCACTGAGACTGGATCTGCAGCAGCAACACGTCCAACTTGTTACAACTTGAAACAACATCATCCGAACGTGAACTTCTCTTTTAGCAACTTGGTGCAAAGAGCGATAACAGCAGCATTTAAACAACTTTTATCAGATAAATCAATGCTCATCTCAACTCTTCCGAAAATTAACTAAACCGAGCCCTCCTTGAAATTGAACCGAACTGAAATGTGATTTTAGCGTACTGTTACACCCCTAGTAGAAATGTTGTATCGCTCACCGACCAGTTGTTTCCCCGACATGCTAATATTATTAGCATTAGCCAGGCAGAAATGACATAGGTTGCACATGCGCAGTCAGGTCCGTTTTCCACGATCGGAAAAAAATGAACAGATGAAGTGTTTACATGTGCACTGTTTGGATTATGAATCGGCATAAACCACCCATCTCATCCAGATTACAAATTATTTCAGATCGAGCTGAATCAACAAGGAATAATATGACTGGCCATTTAATCCGATTACTTATGTCCATGTAAACATAGCTAAAGGAGAGGTTTGGTGTTCTCCAGGAAATTAACTGGTTTACAGCAGCAAGACATGAAGTTGTCTTCTCATTAAAAAAACATGAGGGTGATTTATTTGCTGGTGTTTCTCCTGGTATTTACACACAGCAGTAACCAGTAACGTCTGCCAGTCCAGTGGCAGAAAAGGGAGACCGGAGGGTGTGCATCATTTATAAGGGCATCACTCTCCTTAGCCTCCCTAGTAAGGTCTATTCAGGGGTACTGGAGAAACAAGTCTGATCGTTGGTCGAACCTCAGATCCAGGAGGAACAATGTGGGTTCCGTCCTGGCCGTGGAACACTGGATCAGCTCTTTACCCTCACTAGGGTCCTCGAGGTCATGGGAGTTTTCCCATCCAGTCTGCATGCGTTTTATGGACTTGGAGAAGGTATACGATCATGTTCCTCGAGGTACACTGTGCGGGGTGCTCCGAGAGTATGGGATTGGAGACCCTTTGTTACAGGCTGTTCAGTCCCTAGACAAATGGTGCGAGAGTTTGGTTCACATTGCCGGTAGTAAGTCGGACCCCTTCAGGGTGGGAGTTGGACTCCTCCAGGGCTGCCCGTTGTCACTGATTCTGTTCATAACTTTTATGGACAGAATTTCTCGGTGCAGCCAGCTGGTGGAGGGATTCTGGTTAGGTGGCCTCAGGATTCTTTGCAGATGATGTGGTCCTGCTGGCGTCATCGTGCCGTGATCTTCAGCACACACTGGAGCATTTTGCAGCCGAGTGTGAAGCGGCTGGGATACGAATCAGCACCTCCAAATCTGAGGCCATGGTCCTCAACTGGAAAATGGTGGATTGCTCTTCAGGTCGAGGGTGAGATTCTGTCTCAAGTGGAGGAGTCCAAGTATAGTATAGCTCTGGGTAGTGACCGAAAGAATGAGATCACGAATGCAGGAGGTTGAAATGAGTTTCCTCCACAGGGTAGCTGGACTCTTCCTTAGAGATAGGGTGAGAAGTTCAGTTATCCAGGAGAGACTCAGAGTAGAACCACTGCTCTTCCACATTGACAGGAGCCAGTTGAGGTGGTTTGGGCATGTCTGACTGGGAGGAGACCCCAGAGAAGACTCAGGACACACTGGAGAGACTATGTCTCTTGGTTGGCCTGGGAACGCTTTGGAATCCTCCCAGAAGAGCTGGAAGAGGTGCTGTGGACAGAGATGTCTGGGCCTTCCTGCTCAAGCTGCTGCCTCTGAGACCTGACTTTGGAATAAGCGGAAGATAATGGATGGATGGAGTAACCAGTAGACAACCACAAGTACAAACAGAAGCTCAAACAGCAAGGCTCCATCCATGTTGGGAGAGAAAAATCTTCAACGCACGGCACAGAGAGTGGTACATTCACTAGCGTTGGAACAGCCATGTTGCATTCAAGAGCATAAGAATCATGAAATTCAGAAAGAAACAAGCCAAGACCAAAACACAAGAATAAGAAAAACGCAAGCAATCATAATATTTTCAGATTGGGAGGGAAAGGTTTTTTAACACTTGTAAAAGACAAGTGTACACTAGAGAATGACATTTTTTCGGGAGTACCGTCGGTCACGTGATTCCGGCCAGATTCCGGCGGGACCGGAGTCAACCTCATTATAACTCACGTGACCGGACTGAAGGACTGAAAGCTAACGGGAGCAGCCAGGAGCGGGAACTGACCAATAACCAAAAATGAAAATGAAACAAACAAACAAACAAAAAAACGGGCGCAGCTATTTTGTAGTTTTCTTTCAGTAAGCCTTCACTTTAACACAAGTCAAAAGGACTACATTTCCCAGGAGTCCAGTGTTTGAGCTGTAGCTTTTCACCGAGAGGGGGAGGAGCATAGAGCGAAGCGATACTGAGTAACTGAAAATAGTTTGTAACGAAAGGTAAGAAGTAACTGTCTATTAAAGTCACAGAACGAGCAGGAAAGTGTCAAATAACCTGAACTTCATGAGAGTTGTGTTGGTGCTGTGCTGCTTTAAACTTTAGTCTCAGCTGTGAGGAGCTGCTTTGTTTACCGTCAGTAAATAAACTCAAACAGCACATTTTTCTCCACCTTGTCCCTTTTAATTTAAAAATGATGCTCTGCTTTGTTATGTGGGTTTTTAGGTTAAAATCGTCATTGTTGCTGTTTGTAATGTAAAAAAAACAACCGAACTCTTCCTGGTTAAAGTGCACGCATTCTCTGGTAAAAATATCCCAGTTTTTATATGAAAGTCTGGTTACATATAAATTATAATAACAGTTATTGTAGGGGGGACATATTGGTGCGAGGTCTGTGGGTCCTCCCCCATAACTTTTTAAATAAAGTAGCTGCTATTTCCTGCATGCTGGTGTATTTTAACAGGTTTTAAAACATTTATGTTTACCTACATAAGTAAATCCTTTATTCAATAACTGTTTTATAAAGCATGGCACAAGAAGTAGCACTAAGCTTTTTGTTTGTCTTTAATTTAATTTTTCTACCCAACACAGGAAGCTGTTAGCTCTGGAAGCAAGCTGTTAAACAGCTTTGGACACAAAGACCCTTGTCCCACACTTCAACAGAGCAGGTAAGATACAGAACATCTTGTAATCTCTGCCTGTGAGGCTCATTAAATAATTATAAAATATGATAAGTGAAATAAATAATGAGCTTCTGTAATTTATATTTGCAAATGTCACATTTTCTTGACTTAGTTTCAATTGTAAATCTCGTGTTTTTGATCAAATATTTTTTTCCAGAAGAAAGACCAACAGATGACTTGGTAGTCTTGGCAGGTGACTTGTAGTCACTGTGACACTATTTTGACTCGTGCACGTCTTCTGTCACTTTTAGATTCCACAAGGCTCTGGACTGGTCCAGCTGTGGAGAGATGAGGTGGAACACCAGACCTGCAATGGTCCAGTCTGTAAATGATGCTCTGAAGTCTGGGAAGATGCACGACATCATGCTTCACCCAAACGAGCTCGTTACCTCGACCACACAGACTGAACTTCTGGAGGACGTCGTCCAGTGTATAATAATGCCTTTAAACATTTTATTTGTCGAGTTCTGTGCTTGGTACATTATTGTTATTTTTTTGTTTGTTTAAACAATTTAAAACATGACAGTGAGGTCACTGTTTAAAGGTTTAAATGAGTAAAATGCAACTTGTTGTGTTTGGGTTCTTTCATCTAAGGTAGACATGGTGTGACCCATGGACTGGTTTAGATTTGTTGTTTTTACTGGAACTGACCTTCAAAAGAGCCAGAAACAGACTCAGCAGCTGATCCTCCATAGAAACATTATATGGACTACAGACCATGGATTATTGTTTTATGATATTTAGTGAAGGTTTTTGTTTGGATTAAGGAAATAAATGTCTCTATTTCACCACAGATGAACTGTTCCTGTTGACATATCTTTGAAATAAAACTGCACAACACAAAGCAATTTAAAAAGGAATGGGCAGAAGATCAAATCAAATTCAATGTATTTCCTAAAAATTTAATGAAAAACAGGAGCAGGAGTCGTGTTACCAGGAGTGGGACAGGACAGGATTTTTTCTGTGGGACCAGGACAGGACAGGAGTGACAATCCACTCCTGTGTCATCCTCTAGTGTGCACGTATGTTTGTGCCACAATGTGGAGTGACAAGTCACCAGCTAACAGTGTAGCTTCAATGCTAACTGGCCACCTGGCAGCACGACGGGCAGCATGTCGGAGTTAGAGGCAGCTCCGACTGTTAGCTCCGTCTTTGTTCACGAGGCAGCTTCAGTCGGGACGTCTACAAAGAAGCAACGATGAAGAATGTGAAAAGTTATTTATGAAAGAGTAAAAGATGTGATGAGCAGTTAGCAGCTTGGATCGTTAACATGTAAATTAAGCCAACTGGTATAGCCTCCAGTACTCCAAGAAGAAAATGAGGGGAAGACAACGTGCTTCAGGTAAGACATTTACTAACATATCCTGATTGAAACGGTCCTGGGGAATGGAGGCAGGAAATGACCTGCACTCTTCATTAAGAACAAACACCACCAGGAATGTTCTTCTCTTGGCTCTTCATGTGATTCACTTTCAATAAATTCATAATTAAATACGTTTTTTCATCTTTTTTTTTTTTAACTATAGTGAACATTTTGATTTCTATCAATTTGTTTGTGCTTTTAAAACAAAGAAAATATACATGTTTCCATGGGGAAAACTTTTACATTTACATTCCTTACAATGTGCAACATGACAATACACAATTACTACACATTTAAGAGGAAACTGATCGTAACACTATTTAAAAATGAATCACATTTAACTTCATGAAATACGAACCCACTAATATTTGATGTAAAACGTTACATTTGTAATTTGATTTTTATGTAGAACACTTTCCATAAATGAAATGTACAGCTGACAGCGGCTCCAAGGTGTGCAAGGTTTGAAGCACATGTTCTTGCTCCATATTGAAAACGTGTATGGACTCGAGCCTGTGACTGGACTCCTGAAGGTAAATCTCTGAGCATGTCAGGCAGAACAGAGGCAAACCGTGCAGCCTCATCTTCTTTCTGGGCTCTCTCTGCTGGGCAGTGGCTTCCAGCCTCTTCGTTAAAGCATCACCTTCCCTCCTTTGCCTCGTCCTTCCCTGCTTTGTTCTGGTCGGAGTGTATGGAGTCATACGAGTGCTTGTGCTGGTGGAGATGACTCTCCTGGAGCAGGATGATGGAGAAGGTGGAGTTATTGCTGGAGCAGGCAGGTCACTGCACCCCACTGGAACTGCTATTGAAGTCATAAATATCATGTACACAATGTAGAGGGATTAAATGTTGATGGAAGACTATTAATCATAATTGAATTTATTCTTTTATTTGATTTACTTTATAAAGTGCGACAACTTTTGGCTAGCTATTTAAATTCTTAAGCATCTTAAAAATAACAAATACAGCACATTTGTCTCTGTCTTTGCATTTTATAAAAGGTCAGGACAGCATAAAGTGGGACACCTGCATTTGCACCATCCCCACTTTTCCTCTCATCTTCTTTCTTGCCTTAACCAATCGGTTCTTGTCTTGAGGTACTTCCATTTAGATCAACAAAGAGCCTGGTCCTTACCCAGGGTCTGACTCATTTCATCCCATGAATTAGTCTCTGAAAGTCCTTCTATTCTCTCACTGACATATCATATAGATCTCTATTGATCTCTGCATGGACGTGGCTTGCGGGCGTCCGCTTCAAGTCCGTGTTGAGTCTAATCCAGTATGCGTGGCCTTCTGTGGAATGAAGTACACGAGTGTGTGGGAGCCTTAAGCCCCTCCATATGCAACTGGGAATCCACAACTTCTCCTCCTCCACCATAACCCTCAGCACTGGCTCCACTCAGGGATGTGTGTTGAGCCCCCTCCTGTTTACTCTGCTCACATATGATTGTGCAGCTACCCATCCAGGCTGTCACATTGTAAAATTTGCAGACGATACAGCGGTGGTGGGATGCATCACAAACAATGATGAGTCCAGCTACAGGCAGGAGGTGGAACACCTGGAGAGCTGGTACAGGAAGAACAACCTTCACATCAACGTGAAGAAGACAAAGGAGATGATTGTGGACTTCAGAAGGAACAAACACACCTACCCCACCCCCTGAACATAAGAGGATCTGCGGTGGAAGTGGTCTCCAGCTACAAGTACTTGGGTGTGCACCTGAACAACAACCTCAGCTGGAGCAACAACACCACCAGCCTGATGAAGAAAGCTCATCAGAGACTCTACTTCCTCAGACGGCTGAGGCGAGCTGGTCTGGAAGCTCAGTCCTCACCTCCTTCTACAGGTGTGCAGTGGAGAGCATCCTGTGCTCCAGCATCAATGTGTGGCATGGAGGCTGCACAGCTGCAGAAAGAAAAGCTTTGCAGAGAGTGGTGAAGGCTGCACAGAAGATGTTGGAGTCAGCCTCCCCACCATCACAGACATCTACACCTCCAGATGCAGGAAGAGGGCCACCTGCATCATGAAGGACCACACTCACCCAGCACACACACTTTTTGCCCCACTCCCCTCAGGAAGGAGGTTAAGGAGCATTAAGTGTAGAACCACTAGACTGAGGAACAGCTTCTACCCTGAGGCTGTTAGACTCATGAATCTCAGAATCAGAATAAACTTTATTATCATTGCACCGAGATATAACGCGAATATGTACGTACAGTCGTCCGAAGATGGGCGGAGTGCACGAAGCTGCGGCTAAAAATAATCAGCGTGGCCTCTTATTCTTATTCAGAATAATATTTTGCTTAGATGAGAAAAGGAAAGAAAACATGAGGAGAGACGGTATAAAAAAAGATCTCTCACTCCGTGTCCTAGACAGGGCACGATTTGAGGCATCAAACAAACCTCCCAAGCAAAGCAACATAAACAGACGTTATACATGAACATATAGGTGGAGAAGATGTTGAATTTTTAAGGGAAAGTCGTAGCATAGTCCAGAGCCCCCCCTCAGCCATTGTCCAGATAAGAGGTGACGTTCATCTTCAGCTCAGTTGAGGTTCTGTCACATGTCCACGGCCTTGGGGGAGGGAGGGGTGAGGAAACAGTCAAAGCATCTTTGTTGTTTTCCTTAAACATTCCAGGAGGAGTTGAGATAAGTCCGGCATCAAGGACACAGTTTGGGTCAGGCAGAACTCGTGAATTGTTGTTTCTGCCTTTAAAGTCTCGCTGGTACATATTCTCTGATGGAAACTCCAAAACAGCCGAATTGATCCTTTACTCCAAAGTCGAGCTCACAGCATCTCCAGATTATTCCACCATTCATGAGTGCTGCCAGGGAGATCACAGTCCTGATAACAGCTGCTCCAAATCCCTGTCACAGCTCCACATTCAGTCCGAGCACTGTCAAGCTTCAACACCTCCACACAAATTTGTAGACAACCAGATTCCACCAACACAAACAGTAGAATCTAGATGTCATCATGAACCCAATTTGTCCTTCAGAGTTCAGAGTGTCCTCCTTACCCTGACTCCTGTCGGGAGAAGTTCATCGATTTTGTTGAGAGACCAGCTGATCCTTCCAATTAAGAGGTATGCAAAAAAAAAGAGGCTTTTTAAGGGTTCACAGGACAAAAGAGCGCAGCAGGGAAGCGGGTGTGTGTGTGTGTGTGTGGGGGGGGGGGGGGGGGGGGCAGAGAGGGAAAACACGTCTGGTTTCACTGTAGAGTAGCAAGAAAAAAAAAGAAAAAAATCTCTAACCAGAATAATCACTGTGATGCCACTTGGTTGTTGATATGTCCTGCTGATTATCCATGCTGCTGATCTCATGCTGCTGATTTACTCTGCTGTGTTCATTCATGCTCATCTGCTCACACAGACTCATGTTTGTGCTGCTGTTGTTCGGCGTATTGTTTTGTACTACTAGTGCTTAGAGTATTTTCAGTTTTAGTGTAGAAAAGGTTTGTAGGCTCCATCATCCAGGTAGCTAACAACAAAAATATTAAATCATTTCATCTGGACCAGTTTCTTTAAGGGAGAAACGTTTCGTCTTCCATCTGGAAGACTTCATCAGTCTGCACCCTGCCAAAAATATGCTAAAATAGTTTTAGTGTATTTCTTACTTCATATCTTAGATCTTATTACTGTTTTACTTTACAATTTATACTTTTTGTTGGATGTAACTGGGACTCTGTGTACACAATATCATTCCACCACATGAACCACATAGTGGAACGACAATAAAGAACCTCCTGATGCATGCTCAATAATCCAGGTAGAAAAATCTAAAAAAGTTCAATCTGGTCCTCTGGACATTCAAAAAAACAAAACAGCAAAAAGTAGAAACGTTTCGTCTCTCATCCTGAGGACTTCCTCAGTCTGAGGAGCTGTTTTCAGCTCAGTCTCTTAAATAGCACCTTCTCAGAGTGGATCAACCAGTTTGCTGCTGACAACCAGAACCAGCTGATCACATGCAAAAACAGGACCATTAGAATCATTCATGGTTCGTGCCCTGACCCCTCTTACAATGCTGTTATTGCTAGCATCACTCAGCCCCCTGTGAATAGCAAGCAGCCAGAGCACTAACGATCGATTGTTAGGCTGATGGTCCTCCTTTATCATGTGAATAGTTAGTTCTGGCGTCAGCACCAAACTGACTGATCCACCATGAGAAGGTGCTGCCTAGAAGACTGTTGCAGCTCCTCACACTGAAGAAGTCTTGAATAAAATATGAAACATATTGAAAAATAATCCATCCAGAGGACCTGACTTAACCTTGTTAGTCTCCACATTTTGTATTTGTAAAAAACCTAATTGTTGGAGGTGTGACAAGAGTAATAAAAACTGCACTTTGGGCAGTTTAACAAAGAAGCTTCTGCATTATTATTTTACAGTTTGGAGCAGTACAGGTGCACGCAGAACACCGTTTATAACACACAGACCATACATCTAATAATCACATTTATATTTAACTGGGCTGGAATTACAGAGCCCCGAGTGAGGGGGGCTGCAGTCCCTCACAGATGTGTTCAGTGTCATGTTTCATAAACATACAGGTTTCATGAACATACATGTTTCATAAACATACATGTTTCATAAACATACATGTTTCATAAACATACATGTTTCAT
>NC_056518.1:958471-958748 GCF_014905685.2 Nematolebias whitei
AACATACAGGTTTCATAAACATACATGTTTCATAAACATGCATGTTTCATAAACATACATGTTTCATAAACATACATGTTTCATAAACATGCATGTTTCATAAACATACATGTTTCATGAACATACATGTTTCATGAACATACATGTTTCATGAACATACAGGTTTCATAAACATACATGTTTCATAAACATACATGTTTCATAAACATACATGTTTTATGAACATACAGGTTTCATAAACATACATGTTTTATGAACATACATGTTTCATGAACAT
>NC_056518.1:958758-959931 GCF_014905685.2 Nematolebias whitei
TTCATGAACATACATGTTTCATGAACATACATGTTTCATAAACATACGTTTCATAAATATGCATGTTTCATTAATGATTTTTTATTCATTCAACCTTTATTTCTACAGGTAAATCCCATTGAGCCTCGAGGACTCATTTACAAGAGAGACCTGATTCAACAAAGAATGAAGACAACAATGGTGAATGGTCTGTATTTACATATTTAACCTTTCTATCTTATTTCAAGACACTCAAAGCTCTTTACAACAACCTGTGCCTCATTGACCCATTCATACAGCTCTATACTAGATCTCTACACAGATAACTGAACAAATCATTCTAAAGAGACTAGTCAGAGCTTCATCACATTCAGACACTGATGGGACACATCAGAGGCAGTGAGGGGTTCGGTGTCTTGCCCAGGGACACTGCAGCATGTGACTGCTGGTGGAATCGAACCCCCAACTCTCACATTGGAGGAGGACAGCTCTAAGCACACAGCCACAGCCGCCTCGTGGACACTGGACAACAACAAGCAGTAATGAAAAGTCGTACAGCTTTTGTAACAGGATGTGTAAGAGAAGAAAAGTAAGAAAGTGTAGGACGACCCTTACCACTCCCGTGTAATATCTGAGCCCGACCACTGTTCCCCTCAGGGTACCAAACTGCACGCTGCCCGCTGCATCCGGGTCCTCAGACGAGGCGGCCCTGATGGCCTGGGTCAGGGTCTCCGGACTGGTCCCAGTGAAGTCCTCCTCCTGGTCCGAGTCCCAGCCGAACCTCCACCAGCGGTAAGACATTAGCACGGTTTGATGTACTCTCTCCTGGTCGGCTTCAGGTCTGACGGAAGGAGGATGTGTGAGCACGTAAATAACAACACATACAGTTTTCAAAAGTTTACATGTAAAAATCATTCTTACTGGAAGTTTACTCTCGGCTGTCGTGCACTTCGCTAAGATGCTAGTAGCTCAATGTTCCTGAAGCGGGAACTCCGTTCATGTTTGGATTTGAGCGACTTATGGCCGAGTCAAGCTGACGTCACTCAGTTGTACACTTCCGTTTGGAATCGTCAAAATAAAAGTTGGGTCAGCGTGACCTTAAAACTTTTACTTCTACAGTGTTGATACATAGATACAGTACATACAGGCAGACAGTTTAAATTTATTTTACAAAAACCTCTATGTATTATATAT
>NC_056518.1:960031-965730 GCF_014905685.2 Nematolebias whitei
GCTGGTTCTTCTGGAGGTTTCTTCCTGTTAAAAGAGAGTTTTTCTTTCCACTGTCTCCACTGTGCTTGCTCAGGATGGGAGACTGCAACGAAGCCAAGATTCAACTTGTCTGCTGGATTCTTAGATAGAGAACTTTACTAACTGGCTTTTATGTGAATGTTCCTGTAAAGTTCCTGAGACAACTTGGTTGTGATTTGGCGCTTTATAAATAAACTGAATTGAATTAACCACTTCTTTCTTTTCAGGTCATTGGGGTTGGTTCCCATATCCAGCAGTCATTGTGTGAGAGGTGGGGGACAACACCCTGGACAGGTCTCCAGTCCATCACAGGGACACAGAGACAAACAACAATTCTCACTCACACCACATTTAGAGTTACCAGTCAGCCCAACATGCATGTTTTTGGTCTGTGGGAGGGAACCCATGCATGAATGGAGTGAACAACAAGAATGTTGGCGTCAGCCTCCCCACCATCACAGACATGTACATCTACATCCAGATGCAGGAAAGAGCCACTAGCATCAAGAAGGACCACACCCACCCAGCACACACATTTTTTGCCCCGCTCCCCTCAGGAAGGAGGTTGAGGAGCATTAAGTGTAGAACCACTAGACTGAGGAACAGCTTCTACCCTGAGGCTGTTAGACTCATGAATCTCTAACCAGAATAATCACTGTAAGAAAAAAAAATCACTGTATGACACTTTAATTGGTGATATGTGACTTATCTGTACTGTTGATCTCATGCTGCTGCTGATCTCATGCTGCTGATTATCCATGCTGTTGACCTCATGCTGCTGTATTCATTCATATCTATCTGCTCACCAGACTCATGTTCGGCTGCTGTTGCCATATTGTTTTACATTATTATTGTTTAGCGTATATCAGTGAATATCTTAGGTCCTTACTGTATCTTTATATACTTATATTTTGCTATTTTTGGGTGTAACTGGGACCTTGCGTACACAATTTCGTTCCACCTCATGTACCACATGTGATGCGGAGGACAATCAAGATGACTTGACTCGACTTTTTTTTTTTAGATGACGTTATAATTGTCAGAACTTCACAATCTTATTTTGAAAATAAATTTTACGTCGTTCCTGCCGTAGTCTACGTGATGCGCACAACCACATGCGCACAACTGATTTAAATTTTCGCAAGCGCTACGGGTGCCGCAAAGGTTGGGACTTCTCGCTTTCTTGACGGAGGCTCCGCTTCCTCCGGCAGGTTCGGACAGGTTCGGACCGAGCGGCAGCAGGGAGAACCCGGGGGGAGACGCCTGAACGAGCCTGTGCGGCCACACAGCGCATCGTTTGTGGCTCGGAGCTGCTCGGAGCAGACCGGACTGAGGAGCGGGCTCCGCTTCTTCTGACCCACCCACAGCGCCCAGTGCCGGTAAGTTGAACCGAGACAGCCTCCGTCATTTGTGGAAGTTCAAGAACTTCTTCCACATTTTAAAAGTCCCGGTTCCTTAAAAGTGGTGACAGTTTAAAGCAGCGCGGATGAACACTCTTCTTTTATTAGTAGTAAAAGGTTTATTTTCGGTTAAAGTTGTCCGTCATGTACGGTCACATTCTTTGGCTTCTTTACGTCATTATTTAGAAACGACGAACCTTCGTAAGCTAACTAACATCTCGAACTGTTCATGGAAACATCTCGAACTGTTCATGGAAACATCTCGAACTGTTCATGGAAACATCTCGAACTGTTCATGGAAACATCTCGAACTGTTCATGGAAACCAGTGTTCTCTGGGTGGACTTGTCCGAAGCCTGCTACACAGATCAAAACTCATTTAACACTAAAATAACGAAAGGCTAGCTAAAAGTAGTCTCACCTTTGCTAAAAGGAGCTAAAAGATAACATTGCTAGATGCTAGCAATGGCAAAATGCCAGCTAAAAGCAACAGAAGGCATGCCTAAAGTATCAAGAGACTAGCTAAAAGGTAAATGTAAAAAGACTTACTACAACTAAAGTAGCAAAATGCCAGCTAAAAGCTCAAGTATCAGAAACCTAGCTAAAAGCTACAAACTTTACATTGGCAGTGTAAAAGATTTACCTAAAAGCTAAACATATTAAATAGTTAAGTAAAGGATAGCTGAAATCTTGAAATACTAGCTAGCTCATATGTGTCAAACTCAAGGCCCGGGGGCCAAATGTGGCCCCCATTGACATCTTATGTGGCCGAGATGTTATTTTAAATGTAAAATACTTTTATCACTTTAATTTGTTTCCCTTAGTTTGAAAAAGGTTTAAATTTTGGCCTCTTTTGTAAGTGAGTTTGACGCCCCTGAGCTGCTAGATGATAAAAGAAGCAGAAGGATAACTAAATGCAAATAGTATAAAATGTCTTATTGAAGGCTAAAATTAGCTAAAGGCTAGCTAAAAGCTAAAAAATATAGCAAACAACAATGATAGCTTAAGTTAGTGAAAGGCTGTCTAAAAGCTAAAAATAGCAAATAACTAGGTAATAACAAAATGCTAGCTAAAAGCTAATGTAGGGAATGGTTAGCTAAAACAGCAAAAGGCTAGCTAAAATATTAAAAGGCTAGCTAAAGGATAAAAGTAGCCAAATGCTAAGAAAACTCCAAGACTACAAAATGGCTAACAAAAGGCTAAAAGTAGCAAAATATATATATTTAAAAGCTAAAGTGGCAAAATGCTAGTTAAAAGGTTAAGCAAGAAATGGCTAAAATATTAAAAGGCTAGCTAGAAGATAAGTTACAAAAGTGTTTCTAAAAGCCAAAATACTGTTGTCCTGATGCTGCTCAATAATCCAGGTAGATAAATAGCCTAATAATTATTCCATCCATCCATCATCTTTAATCAGGTCTCTCTTGTAAATGGGTCCTCGAGGCTCAATGGGATTTACCTGTAGAAATAAAGCTTGATTGATTACCTGCTTCTTCCATTTTGGGTCACCGGTGCCCATGTCCAGCAATCACTGTGCGAGGGGCGGGGGACACCCTGGACATGTCTCCAGTCCACCACAGGGACACATAGAGACAAACGAGACACACAACCAGGTCTGAGAAGGTGCTATTTAAGAGACTGAGCTGAATACAGCACCTCAGACTGAGGAAGTCTCTCGGATGAGAGACGAAACGTTTCTACATTTTTTTGCTTTGTTTTGTTTTTTGCTTTTTTGAATGTCCAGAGGACCAGATTGAACTTTTTTGGATCCACCCAGAAAGGCCCCTGGACCGGGATTTGAACCAGGGACCTGCTCGCTGAGAGGCAGCAGCTCTACCAGTTGCACCACCGTGCTGCCCCTAATAATTAATAATTATTTTAATTATTTTAATATTAATTAATTAATTAAATTATTCAGTAATTATTCAGCTTATAATGTAGCTGTTTTTGTTTCTTTTTTGCCATCTTATTTGTTAATAAAATAAAATCTGTAAGCCTTTTTATAACTGTATTGTTGTCATGAGTCTTTGTTAAATCAGGTGTCTCTGTCAAAGAGTCCTGAGGCTCAGTGGGACTAACCTGTGGAAATAAAGGTTGAATGAATGAACACATCTAACCAGGGTCCGAAGAACCCGTCAGAGGACCTGACTCAACCTGCCTTTATTCAAATGGCTACTTAAAACTACAAGTAGCTAAAGCTAAAACAAGCTAAATGGATGCTATAAACAAAAAGTAGCACAATACTAGCTAAATTATCCTGATGCATGCTCAATAATCCAGGTAGAAAAATCCACAAAAGTTCAATCTGGTCCTCTGGACATTCAAAAATTTTGAATGTCCAGAGGACCAGATTGAACTTTTTTGGACTAGCTAAATTACAGCATGAAAGTAGCAAACTGCTAACTAGAGGCTAAAAGCAGACAAAATGCCAGCTAAAATGTGACCGTATCATAAGAAGACAAAAATGAAGCATTGAAGCAGATTTCAGGTTTGGTTGTCAGGGAGTGGAGAGAACTAACTCGGTGCTGTTCCAAGGAAAAATAAATAATTTGACAAGTATAAAAGAAAGAAAAAAACTCAAGTCTTGGCACCTCTCCCCTGAATGAGCTGAACTTTTGATATAAGACTTGCTGAAATAGTACAAAGTATGCATTAGATCACAAGGACTTCTAAAACAAACTGTTCGAATGCTGAATTAGCGTTCACACGGTAAAGCAAATGATCGGATGTAAACAAGTTTAAACCACGGTAGATGACCTTGGGTTCAAAAAGCTTCTTTCATCTCGGTTGATTAGAGCACAACTCGGTGACCTGTACACATGTCCAGATGTTGCTAACGGATTACACAACCTGTGCGTTATTTAAGGACTATTACTGTGATTTAGAAAAACACCACCACTACTGTTTACATGTAAACTGTAAAAGAAGTTTCTCTCCTGGAGAACAGGAGCAAGGCCGCCGTCTGAACCAGGATCACTGCCCTCACTGGCACAAAGGCACAAGCAGAGTCTGAACATCTGGCTTGTGCTGGCTGAGGTGCACGCTACGCGTGTGTCAGCTCCTTCCAGGAAGTTGTCCACAGAATGTCCTTTTATGGAAGTCGAACACAAAAGGCTTGTTGTCCGCTTCCTGTAAACAGCTAGTCGGCTGTGATTACCATGCGCTGATTGGGCCGCCTGATCTTGTGACCCTTTGGGCTTCCCATGACAGCTGCCAGCCTCAGGGAATAGAAAGCACTGGTGGAGAATGGAGACCAGCAACGACAGACGGGCTCTGAGGCGATGACAGGAAGCTGACGGGCTGGCTGTGTGTGAAATAGTTTGTATCCAAGAATGCAGAATTTGAGCGGCTCTATGTTAAATGTGGTCCGATGGTGAAGCACAGAACATAGCCACGTTAGTACTACCCACCAAAAGGTTGGTAATGTTTTAACTTGTGAGTGCATGTTTGTCTGTTAGCAAAATATCCAAAGAACCAGTGGATGGATATTAATGAAACTTTAAGGAAGCAATTATTGGGTGTACATCTACAACTGGTTTATAATTGATATTTGGAGTTGACTCAATTCAATTCTGTTAGTAAAATATCTCATGAACTACTGGGCTGGTTATAATAAAATACAAAAGTAATTTTTAAATTAAATGTCTTTAAACTGATTAACTTTTATAGTCGACTATTCAAGATGGCCACCATAGCTATGTGAAATTATGTAAGAGAAAAGGCAACAATTCAGTTAGTTTTACGTACTGCATGAGCTAAAGTTCAGCTTGGTAGTAGCTGAGCGTTACCCCAATCCATAAGGCGGTGGGAGTGTTGGCTCTTCGAGCTGAGATGTTGGTCAGTGACCGCTCATTGTGTAATATTTTCATCTGATAAAAATCTTCAAGGCCCAGAATGTTTTTGATTATTAGTTACAATAAACAATAAGTTATTAGTTAAAGAGTTTTCATTAAAGCAATAATTTGAAGTTATTGGTCACAAATGGTAAAGATCAAAAATACCTAGTCTGTTTTTAAAATCCAAAAACATAAATTTTGTTTTGTAACCTGCAAAAGCTTTGTTATTTTATCCACAGCCAGCTGTTGGTCCCTCTGTCAGTAAATGGACTGTAGCCAGCTGTTGGTTCCTCTGTCAGTAAATGGACTGTAGCCAGCTGTTGGTCCCTCTGTCAGTAAATGGACTGTAGCCAGCTGTTGGTACCTCTGTCAGTAAATGGACTGTAGCCAGCTGTTGGTACATCTGTCAGTAAATGGACTGTAGCCAGCTGTTGGTACATCTGTCAGTA
>NC_056518.1:965830-966514 GCF_014905685.2 Nematolebias whitei
ATATATATATATATATATATATAAATATTAAAATAGATTAATGGGGAGGTAAAAAAAGATTAAGGGGTGGAATTAGGATAAGTTACAGCTCATGAGGGACTCCATCAGAGCATCTCTGACACCTCGGCCCTGCTCTCCATCTTGTGGGACAGAGACCAGGACGGGCTGTGCAGCTGGTTCTGCTTCAAGTTCATCGAGGTCATCCATTTTGGTTGTGTGTTGTTTTCCAGCTCTTCTTCTAATGCATGTTAGTGGTGCTTAGAAAAGAGCTTAATGTAGCACTACCGCCACCAGCTGGTAAGGTGCGTTGATATTAATAATCCGCCCACTAGAGGTGAACAATCCGCCCACTAGAGGTGAACAATCCGCCCACTAAACGGGAACTATAGGCAAAGGTGAGACACAAAAATAGAGGTCCCACTAGAACCGGACACAACAGGCTACAACAAGAACCAGACCTGTGGATAAGGGGCTTAAATGGACTGTAGCCAGCTGTTGGTACCTCTGTCAGTAAATGGACTGTATCCAGCTGTTGGTCCCTCTGTCAGTAAATGGACTGTTTCCAGCTGTTGGTACCTCTGTCAGTAAATGGAATGTAGCCAGCTGTTGGTACCTCTGTCAGTAAATGGACTGTAGTCAGCTGTTGGTACCTCTGTCAGTAAATGGACTGGAGCCAGCTGTTGG
>NC_056518.1:966614-970689 GCF_014905685.2 Nematolebias whitei
CTGTTGGTCCCTCTGTCAGTAAATGGACTGTAGCCAGCTGTTGGTACCTCTGTCAGTAAATGGACTGTAGTCAGCTGTTGGTCCCTCTGTCAGTAAATGGACTGTAGCCAGCTGTTGGTACCTCTGTCAGTAAATGGACTGTAGTCAGCTGTTGGTCCCTCTGTCAGTAAATGGACTGTAGCCAGCTGTTGGTACCTCTGTCAGTAAATGGACTGGAGCCAGCTGTTGGTACCTCTGTCAGTAAATGGACTGTACTTACAGTATTTTCTGTCTCATCAAGACACTCGAATCTCTTCACAACAGTCTGTGCCTCATGTACGTGTTCATGCAGCACTCTACTAGATCTGTACAAAGAATAATCAGAGCTTTATCTCATTCATACACTGATGGGACACACATCAGAGGCTATGAGGGGTTCAATGTCTTGCCCAGGGACACTTCAGCATGTGACTGCTGGTGGAGTCAAACCCCGAACTCTCCCATTGGAGGACGACTGCTCTAAGCACTCCTCCACAGCCGGCCTGGTGTTGGTGTCATTGTGGACCAGAGACGAGTCCTGCTGGAACATGAAACAGCATGTCCATGAAGCTCGTCAGCTGAAGGAAGCATGAAGTCTGTAAGAAGTACTGCTAGATGCTGCGTGGTGGACTGTGGACTTCAGAACACCCAGTGGACCAGAACCAGCAGAGGACATGTCCAGGAGTTCATCAGCTGATCTGCAGGAGTTTACAATATTCAACCTCTTCACAATATTCTCTTTTTCTGAGACATTTAGTTTTATGTTTTCATTATTTGTAAGACATAACATTAAAATTACAAGAAGTAAAGCCTTGAAACATTTCTGTGTAATGAGTCTGTATGATTTATGAGTTTTTTCTGAAATTATTGACAAATAAATGGAACATTTTTATGAAATTCTAATTGTTTGAGAGGCACGTGTTTCACATGAACAAAAGATGAACAAGTTCTTACATTCACATCTACACCTCATTAATGTTTGGATTATCAGATCCTGTCACAACAAATTTTTAGCCATTTCTGTGGCGGCCATGTTGAAGTAGGTTGACGACAGCAGTTGTACGTTTAACGACTGATTACTGATTCATTAACGTGTCCAGTGGTTCACAAGATGCTTTGCTTATAGGCCAGTTGGTTGACCCCACAGTTGATGCTCAAACTTGAAGCACAGTTGTTGGATAACGTGTAGCTCTTCAGAGTTGGAGGACTCTCAGCTACTACCACACCTGCTTTCAACACCATCTCTGTAAACTTGACCCAGTTCTAGCCATTTTTGTTTTCTAAGGTGAGGTGGTCTTAGCAAACATCTTGAATTGGCTTGGCTCCAAAAATATTCAGTTGTACATTAGGGGTGTAAATCACCAGCTTTACCACGATACAATATTATATTGATTATATGACAATACGATTTTTCTCGATATCACAAAGTCTGTCACGATACGATTTTGATTCTATTCGATTCACAAGTCTGCGGTCGATATATTGTGATATCAAATGTCCATCTCATTTACATATAAATACATTTACAAAAACAATTGAAATATGATTTAACCATTTTATTTCTGTTATTACTCGCACCAGGCTTTTAAATAAAAACATTTTTGTCTTAATGAATGAAAAAATCAAAAGTATGACCTGTTCAGTACAGTCTCACATTTCTCATGTTCAAGTACATTTTTGAAACCAGTTAAATTAAAAGTGTCCTGATGACCTCTCAGGTCTCAAGAAACAAAAACAGATAGTGAGCTCACGTAACATGGCTGTCAATGTCGTGTGTGTTCTTCAAGTGAACGGACACATTTGTTGTTTCCCTCGAGTATTTGAACTCACACTGGCACCTGTTGCACACGACACACGGAGTTTTGTCTGTTGAGCCGTTCTTCTGTCAGAATCCAAAATATTTCCACAGAGTTGATTTAAATCCAGCAGGAGAGTGAATTTCATTTTCTGTGTTTTCTGCCTCGTCTGCCATGCTGCTGAGGCGGCTGCAGAGCTGCAGCTGCGCATGGAAATGGTGACACAGACGTGCCTTGGGATTTTCAAAATAAAAGTGTATTTTAAAGATGACGATATGAATGGATGTTTTAGTTTTCCACAATATAATTGAATCATTAATCATTTATTCGATATATTGATGAACCGATGTATCATTACACCTCTATTGTACATGTACTTCCAAAAACTTTTTCCTGAAAGTTGTACTAAAAAGGCTTAGTGGTTCTGCAGCACGACGGCTCAGTGGTTAGCACTGTTGCCTCACAGCAAGAAGGTCCTGGGTTCAATCCCCGGTTGGACCTGGGGCCTTTCTGTGTGGAGTTTGCATGTTCTCTCCGTGCACGCGTGGGTTTTCTCCGGGTGCTCCAGTTTCCTCCCACAGAACAACAACACACGTTAGTCTGCCTTCAGGCCCAGGCCTCCCTTGCTAAACAGATCTGTGATCTCAGTGGGAGTTTCCTGGTTAAATAAAGGTTAATAAAATAATCTGCAGTTGTCCGTTTTTTAATTTTCAAAATGTTGTTGATTTTTTTAACCGGAGGCGACATGAGAAATGTTCTGGATAGCACGGTGTCGTCAAGAACCGTGAGCTTAGACCTTTTGTTTCAACCTGCGTACAGCTACTGTGTGGAGAACACACCCTGCCCCTCCTGCAGCCCTGCAGCTAGGAAATTCCTCCTGAAAGGTGGCTTGTCTCAACCTGACGGGCAGCACCCACCAGTCCCCCCCACCACCACCACCACACACATTAGAAGGTCTGATTTGATCATGTCGAGACAAGTACGCTTGCACCACGCAGGAGCGTTGAGGAATGAGGCAGCCTGCAACGACGTGTCCTTCTAGAGGAGGTGAAACGACTAAAAGAGCTCAGGAGGAAGACGAGCACACACTCGGGCGGGGAGCGAGGAATAGTTTTCTTGGTTAGCTGATCTTCTGTGGCCCACAGAAAAGGACAACAGGTGAGTTCTTGGCAGCTTCAGGTGCAGACGTGTGAACTTCTCTGTGGGTGTGGAATGATCTGCGTGCACTTTTCTGTAGTGTGCTTGTTCCCAGTGTTTTTGTGTTAACGCCAAGTGCAGAAGATGGAAAGTCCAGACGAAGCACTTCATGTAGCATCTGCTGTAGGTTTGCTGCACTGAAGAAGAACTCAGGTCTACGTCTAAGAAAGGTTCTTCATGGTTTCTGTCTTCGGCTCATAAGTTCTGCTTGCATGAAACTGATTACTGACTCGTGCGTTCTGATGAAGGAAATCAATCTGTGCACATTCACACTTTCATTACCAGAGTTTGTGCTGTGGCATCAGAAGTGGGTCGGGTCAGCTGAGCAGGTGGAGTGTAAAGGGGAGGTCAAACCCCCCCGAGGCGCGTTGGCTGCTTTGTTTTAGAACGAGCTCTGTCATTGAAGGAAGACGTGAGGAAACCTTTGTTGCTTCCTGTTTCCTGTTTGTGATGTCACCCAGAATGCAACCTGCAGCTCAGAGCTGATCGAACCTCTTGCTCTGCAAGACTGGAGGAGCTGCTTTAGAGGTTTCTTTACTTCTGTCGGTGTTGTCGTCTGTACGAGAGTCGGCAGTCAGATGTTACCATATTAGGCTAGCAGAGGAAACTGGAGTGGCTACATGAATAGGAAGCAGACGTCAAATCAGTACCAGCACTTCAATCAGTGTGAGTAGACAGAAAAATAACAAATAAATCTAAAGAGAGCTTAACTTTGATTTTAAGAATCACTAAAGAAGATTCACAAGATGAAGCAAATAAATAGAGAAACTGTGATTTCACAGAAAATGCTACATAACGCTAGGTGCTGAGTGACAGCTGAAATTTGCTGAAGCAGCTGGAATTGAGTTGTTAAAGCAAATGGGAGCAGAACATTAGCTAAAATGAGCAAAATGTTATCTAATGTTATCTGTGTTGGCAGCACGACTGCTCAGTGGTTAGCACTGTTGCCTCACTAGCTATGTTTCCATGGACATACAGGTCCTTCTTAAAAAATGAGCATATTGTGATAAAGGTCATTATTTTCCATAATGTAATGATAAAAATGAAACTTTCATATATTTCAG
>NC_056518.1:970789-973501 GCF_014905685.2 Nematolebias whitei
CCATGATCTCATAAGGGGCCCAGGGCAGTGAGGGCACAAGCAGAATATCTGGTTATCTCCTGCTTTATTGGAGCTCTGGCTGCATTTGTGCAGCCCCGCCTCCTCCCAGCTGCTGCAGCTCTCGTTTTTTTTTTTTCAATAGAATCCTCGACTGTGCAACCTGTCAATCAGCTCAGAAGGCGTGTCAGCAACTGACCAATCAACAACCTCAATTTGTCCCTGAAGGTAACGCCCCTTACCTGCTGACAAGCTCATCAGTTTTTTTTTGCCTTGAGGAGCTTCTTGTTTTAATTAGAACAATAAGTTTGTATCTGTTGTGAGATGATTCTAGCAGGTTTGCAGATTTTTAATCTACTTAATGAAGAATAGTTTGACTTAAAACCGTTCATCAAACAGGAAGGAGGGCTTATTATCCCTCCTCTTTATTACAGTGAATGTGTTACTTTGTTATAAGTACGACTTTATTTATGGCATCAGAGAAAGCTGAGCTTCAGTTATCCACATAAAGTAAAACGGAATCAGTGTAGTGAACTTGACCTGATGTCAAAACTAAGCCTAAGGTCAAAACCCTTGACCTTAAGAACCTTGTGGGACAGAAACTGTCATTTCATTGATTTGAATCCAGAAATACAGGTTCACCCATCCTGAGACTTTCTTTCTTGAAAATCAAGTGAAAGAACACTCTCTTTTTTATTATCATTACTATTTTACAAATGTTGATAACCAAAGTGTTTTAGTTCAAACCATTTTAGATGTTGCAGTGAACTAATCAATTTTATTAACTGTAAAACAGTAACAATGATTTTTTAGTTGCTTATGCAAAGTAGAATTCATGTTAAGGCCTGTTACAGAGTAATTATGCATTTTCTGATTTCTGTCTTTGAATGAGCAAGTGTGCGTTTTCCAAGGTCAGGAGTCGAAGCAGACATGTGTTGGAACAACTGTCTTGTTTACATCCTCTCAGACGTCAACAGAGAAGTTGGCACCTGTTTCTCCAAACTCGCCAAAACAAAACTCTCTCTGTCTCTGAGAACAGTTTTAATCTGTTCCATAACAATTCTTGCTGTTTTCTGACTTCTAGTAACCTCTTACGTCACAAAACACACCCCTGTCTGGTTGATATTGACCAATCAGGAACTCTCAAATATACCGGAAATAGAGCCCTTTAAATGCCGGTACTTCCTAGTTCTCTCAGTTCTGAGATGTTCGCAGTTCTGTGAAGTCGTTTGGGAGAACAGAAGTCCAGCCATGATAAGGCTCTTCCGAGTTTGGATTATAACATCTTCCACCTCTGAGTGGAACTTCTGAAGGACTCCACTCATGTGAAGTCCACTTGCTGAGGTGAGCTTGTGTCGGACGGAATCTCGTCACTACTTCGGACGAGTCACAGCCATCCTATGGAGACGCTGGACAGGTAGCGTTAACTGGAACTCCATATCTGCTGATTCATCTTCAGAAAGGTAATGAGTCAAGTTTACTACCGAGCGTACCGAGGAAAAGCTGGGTTCGAATGGAGAGTGTCGGTTCTGGTCAACACTCCCCCTCACACACCATCTTTTACTTCCTTTAAACTCCATCTTTCCATCTTTAAACTCTCCTATCTGCTAAAATCATTACAGATAATTTTTAGAAATGTCTGAAGCAAAGTTCTCATCCACCGCCGTGTGGATAATTGATCATAATTGTACAGCTCGCTGATTAATGATGTTGTTATTTTCATATTTTGCCAAATTAATGTAAATGTTTGATGTTAAACTTTGATTCTGTAAAATAAATGACCACATTCATTTTGATGGGTCAAAGATAAATGACGTCTCACGTTACATTTCATTAAATTCAATGCACGTTTTATTCAGTCCAGAAAAATGAAGAATCCGTTTTAATTGATGAATATATCAAAGCATCTGTTCATCTATATCAGCATGAAAAGAAGAAATATTAAGTTTGAGATTAATCCAGTTTCTGATGTCTGACCAAACACTTTGTAGTGACATGAAAAAAATACTCGAGGGATTCATCTTGTGATTTACAGAAGACACAAATCAAGCTCAAATTTAAATCTTCTTTGCAGAAACATGGCTACAGGATACATCTTATTTATTATTTTTAAATGATTCTCCTTCACTTTAGGAGATTTAGACCATTTGATAAATTTAGAATGAGCAGAAATCATACTGGTTTTATGATTTATACTGGGAGGTTTCTTGAAGGAATCTTTGTTATACTCAGTAAATCCTTTGTCTCAAACATTCATTGATAATCTTGTTACATTTGAAGTCAACTAAGTTACAGATATTTAATTTTAATGTGGGCATCAAATCGTCACCTTTGAATATATAATATTTAATTCATTGAATCAGCTGTTGGTCAGGATACTTCTTGTTGAGCCATTAGCTCTAAAATAGTTACTGGATCAAGTGTTTACTTGTGTAGGTAAACTAGATGTTTAACAACCATTAAGATACACCAGAATGCAGGAAATGGCATCTACTTTATTCAAAATTTCTGGGGGAGGACCCCCAGACCCCCCATCAGTGTGCCCCCCCCCCCCCCCCACACACACATTATAAATGTTCTGACACCAGTGACCAACACGTTACTAAACCAGTACACATGTGGAGTCGTGTGGTGTTCAAAGTGCGTTCAACTTAATTCAGTCTTGATGATTTGTGTCAATGAGCATTTGGAGTTTTATACATAAAAATACACTTG
>NC_056518.1:973601-980942 GCF_014905685.2 Nematolebias whitei
ATTTGTGTCAATGAGCATTTGGAGTTTTATACATAAAAATACACTTGTTAGAATTTGAAGTATATTTACTGTATATTATGGTCATTTATTCTGTATTTTGACAGATTATGTTGATTCTGGGGTCGTGATGATGGGGCCCTTGAAGATTGTTGCCCAGGGTACAGTGAAGTGTTAATGTGGCCCTGGGGTGGACAGGTGTCTTCATGCAGCTAACCACCTCAAGCAGGTGCTTCTAATTTAGAATCATAAGTGGAGTGGAGGTGGACGTTATAGAGGAGGACTAACAGGTCTTTGAGGGCCAGAACTGTTGCTGATTGGCAGGTGTTCACATACTTATTTGCAGCAGTAACACACAAATAAATTATTTTAAAAATCATACATTGTGATTTCTGGATTTTTTTTTTTTATTTTTTTTTTTAGATTTTGTCTCTCACAGTGGACATGCACCTAAGATGAAAATTTCAGACCCCTCCATGATTTCCAAATGGGAGAACTTGCAAAGTCGCAGGGTGTTCAAATACTTATTTTACTATCTGTACACATAATCTGTCTGTCTGTCTGTCTGTCTGTCTATCTCTATAGATAGAGACAGATATAAACATTTATATACTGTAAAACTATTCTAGACTAGTTTTGATAATTTTTTATGAATAATGACACACAGACATTGCAGACATGTATGAATGTACATGTACATACACAATCTAATGTGTAACCTTCAAGCTGAATGGAGTTTGCACCACAACAACCTGTCTACATCATTTGCTCAGAATGGATTGCAGTGAATATAAAATGGTATTGTCTATGTGTCATTATTTAAAATGATAAAAACTAGTCTAGAATATTTTAACAGTCTTGGTTTTATAGCGGACATAATTGTTTATCAAACAAAGTTAAAATCTAGCTGTTTTGTTTGGTTACATTTTCTTTTAAATATAATTTTATTTTCAACTGTAAAAAACAAAAATCTCAATTTGTACACATCCTTTATGATTGTCTAGTACTGTCGTTGTTGTCCATTGTTGTCATCGTTCTTTGTTGAAACCAGGTCTCTCTTGTAAATGTCCCCGAGGTTCAATGGGACTAAACTGAATAAATAAAGGTTGAATGAAAAAAGTACTTTTCCAACTACTGTATTTTTCACCCTATAAGTCAGTTTTTTGCATAATTTACTTGCCCTGTGACTTATACATTGAAGGGACGTATTTATGGATTTTTCCACTTTGACATATTTGGACTGATGCAACTTATAGGGCGGAGCAACGTGTACAGCAGAAAATACGGTAGTTGGAGATCCTGTAAAGTCTCGCCCCTTGTGTAAACCAATGGGACATTTATTTAAAATTACAATTCATCTTGTAGAATTTTAAAGATCTCCAGCAGATTCTGTACGTGAAAGCTGTTTCATCTCAGCATGTGCTGCTGCAGGACTTGAGGTCACTACATAAAGTTTAGGCTTGTCTTTTATAAATAAATACATAAAACACGAGGCACAAAATATTAGAGATTTACCGTGAATTCTCCGGTAACAGCATCAAAACCCACATGGATGGTGTGTTCAAAATCTGAGGGAGAAGAGATCTCAGGCCTGTCTTTCTTCTTGCTTCCTGCATGTAAAAGGTCAAAGGTCACAGTAGCCTTCATTCCCAGGACTGTGTTAAGGATGTTTGATGTGTATGTTGAGTATGATGTTCTCTAAATGATGCACCTTTGTCAGGGGCAAACATGGAGATGATCTTGTTTCTGGACTTCTTTTCCTCCGGTGCAGAAGGAAGTGGTCGAGAGTTGTGACTGGCCGACTGGGGGTCCTTGGCTCCTCCTCCTTGGCTGTTCATCCTGACAGGGGGGGCGGGGGGCTTGTCCTCACACACGCCACTGTCACACATCTACACGCACGTGCACCCTGCAGAGTCAAGATGAGTTGCACATGCAGTATTTAGAAAACAAACAGTATGGCGTTAAAAACACAGTGTTCAGTGCTTCCTGTTTTTTCATGTTTCACAATCCCAGGGTGAGCGCTGCGCTCCAAATGACACGTCTACAGAACAAACAAGCACAGAGAACAAATTACAGATGTCCAACTCCAACATCCACGTTTAACGAGTGGATGGAGAGGAGATCAGGAGTGGACAGGAACAGGAAGCAGAGTCCTGTTCACAGCTATGGACGAACGAGGAGAGACAGATCAAGAGAAAATGAAAGAGACAGACAGACAAATGGAGAGAAAGACAGACGGACACAAGGAGAGACAAACAGAGACTGTGAAATGTGACAACTGGAGACAAACAAGGAGCTCGGGACCCAGCCGGTGCAGGCAGGACTGAGCGAGCCTTCAGGAACAGCTTTCTCTGTTGCAGGTCCACGACTGTGGAATGAGTTGCCACTGAGTGTCCGGCAGGCTCCCACACTCTCAGTCTTTAAGTCTTGCTTGAAGACCCACTTCTATTTGCTTGCCTTTAACACGGTGTGATTTGTTTTGGTCCGGTCTGTTCTCTACTCTGTTGGCCATTTTAGTTAGCTTCTGCTGCTATTTGTATCTGTATTTCTATTTTATGTTTTCCTGTCTGCTGTGCATGTTTGGTTCTTTTGTACAGCACTTTGGTTGGCCTTGTTGCTGTTTTAAGTGCTATATAAATAAATTGGTATGGTATGGTAGGAAGGTCCACTTGTTTCCACTCATTTAAATGTTCTAGAACTGCACCGCTCCAGGTGGCTGCATGTTGGAGCAGCTCTGTTTCATTCTGAGATTTTGCTTTTGGAAACTTTAATTCCTCTTTTTCTGGATGTAAATCACATTTTTTGGATGATTGTTTCCTCTGGTATCAGATGCTGTGCAGCTGGAAGGATTTTTACTGAAACTTTTTTAGTTTTGGACATTTGTCATGAAGCGTAACCATGGCAACAAGGCTGTTTTCTATAGCCGGCAGCTGATTAACATCTCAAAAGCTCAAATAATATCTCAACTACAGCCCCAAATCTCAAATGAGTTGAAAAGGATGTTCTGTGGATGCATTCTCATCTACCTGCCTGCTGTGTTTGAGTGTCTGACCACTGAGATCCTGGAACTAGCAGGAAACACGGCTCATGACAGCTGAAGGACAGGATCGTCCCTCAGCACCTACAGTTGGATGTCCACAATGACGAGGAGCTCGGCAGACTGCTGGGAGGAGTGGCTATCGCTCTGGGAGGAGTTCTGCCCAGCATTCAGGTGGTCCTACAGCCCGGGGGAACTGAGAGGCCAGCAGAGTCTGGGTGGACGGATTGGACGGCATCTGCAGCCAGTTTCTTAGGATCCACTGTGGGATGGACCTTTACAAGAGATCCTTCCTGTCTACAGTCATCAGCATCTTTAACATCTCTTAATGAAATGAGGATAACGAGTTACTACAACAAATAATTTCCCTTTGGGATTAATAAAGTATTTATGAATTGAATGAATGAATTGAATGAATTTAGAGAAGCTGGACTAGTTAACGTCACTTTACTCTCTGCTGTTTGTTTCAAGAAGCTCCTCTGAAAGTTTCCACCTTCCTCTGCACAGAGACGTCTAAAATGAAATGTGTCGTGGTGTGAAGACAACTGTCCTGTCTTAAATGTTCAGGAAACTGAAGAACTGGTTTAGGACCAAAGATGGTGGGAGCTCTGCTCCAGGATTCATTCAAGCTCAATGAAACCTCCAGCTGGAAGGGCCAAGCTGACAGTTTGTGCACTCAGCTTCAGAAATGTTGTATTTTTTAAATACAGGCTTAAAGAGTGTGGTGTGGAGCACACTCTGTTTGTAGGAAGCTGAATCATTTATAGGATGTGAACTCTGACTGCACAGCTAAAAACAAGATAGCTCGTCTGGTTACCATGGCCACGAAGGTGGTGGCGCTCAAAGCCCCTGAACCTTTTGTAAACCACAAACTTTGATTTGACTGTGATTATAAGTGATAGAGCAACAGAATAAGATTAAATGATTAACTTTTGGGCCTAAATTCAAAAACTAACACTGCACATCACCTTGAACACACTACCCTCACAATGAAGGTGTTGTTCATGTTGTGATGACGAGCACAGCTGCTGTGGTCTGTGTTGATTCTATTTTCTCTATAATTACCTGTGAAGTCAGATAACCAGCTGCATTTCTATTCTAGAGCTGCGCCGCTCAGAGTGGCTGCATGTTGGAGCAGCTCTGTTACTTTCATTCTCACATATTGCCTTTGGAAACTTTGATTCCTCTTTTTCTGGAAGTAAATCACTTTCTTTGGATGAATGTTTCCTCTGTCTGATGCTGCACAGCCGGAAGGATTTTTACTGAAACTTTATTTTTGGACATTTGTTAGCATGTGTAACCATGACAACAAGGTGTTTTTTACAACCGGGAGCAGCTGATTAACATCTTAAACCTCAAATAACATCTCAGCTACAGCCCCAAATCTTGATTTGAAAAAGAGGCGCTGTAGATGCATTCCCGTCTCCCTGCCGGCTGTGCTCGAGTGCCTGACCACTGAGATCCTGAAACTAGCAGGAAACACAGCTCGTGACAGAAGGAGGACCGAGATCATCCCGACACCTGCAGCCGGCTGTCCGCAGTGACGAGGAGATCGACAGGGAGGAGTGGCCATCACTCTGGGAGGAGTTCTGCCCGGCATTCAGGCAGTCCTGCAGCCCAGAGGAACCGAGAGACCAGCCGAGTCTGGGTGGACGATTGGACGACATATGTGGCCAGTTTCTTCAGACCTGCTGTGGGAAGGACCTTTACAAGAGATCCTTGCTGCCTACAGCCATCAGCATCTATAACATCTCTTAATGAAACGAGGATATGGGGGCCGAAATGGAGTAGAGGCAGGGCAGCTGACCCGGGACCCCAAAGTCCCAGGCTAGATCCCCACATCTCGTGGTGTCTCTGAGCAGGACATCGTAGCCCCCAAAATGCCCCCTGGGCACTTCCAATAGCTGCCCACTGCTCCACCTGGTGGTGGATGGGTTAAATACAGAAATCCAATTTCACCATTGTATGAGAACATACAATGATGACAACACATAACACATTATTATTACTATTATTATTATTATAATAACAAGTTACAACATTTAATTTCCTTTAGGATTAATAAAGTATTTTTTAATTGAATTGAATTTGGGTTCCTGTGCTAATTTGAGCTAGCATTTTGCTGCTTTAAGCTATTAACTAAAGGCTTTTGGTTATTCTACCATCTACCTCCTAGTTAGCTATCGACTCCATTTAGCTTGTCACTAACGTTTTGATACTTTTAATAGCAAGCTAGCCTTTTGCTACTTTTTGTTCTTAGCTAGCATTTTACTTATTTTACAGTCTTTATCTACTTGTGTCTTTTAACCAGTGTTTTGCTAACTTTGGCTTCTAGTTTGTCTTTTATTTTAGCTAGCCTTTTTCTACATTTAGCTACCACTGACAGCTTTTAACTAGTTTTATTTACTTTTATTTATTATATATTTATTAACCTTTATTTAAGCAGGCAAATCCCACTGAGATCACAGATCTCTTTTACAAGGAAGGCAAGACGCCTGAAGGCAGACTAACATGCATGTTTTTGGTCTGTGGGAGGAAAGAGTACCCGGAGAAACCCCAGGCATGCACGAAGAGAACATGCAAACTCCACACAGAAAGAGGTCCAACCAGGGATTGAACCCAGGACCATCTTGCTGTACCTATGTTTACATGCGTAAAATTCTTTGATGGGATTGAAATGTTTTCAGATTAAATAATTCAGATGTATTGTTTACATGGGCGCAATCTGTTCATGACGAGTGTTTACCTGCAGCGGGCTTTGTTCTGAACAGAAGTACTGACATGCGCAGAGTGGTAAACTCTACTTAAATAAACCACAGAAGAAGAAGTTCTACTTCCGGGATGAACGTAAACAAACCTGGGCAACAAAAATGTACCCGTCAGGTTTTAGAGATGGTGGAGACGTTGCTGCACTCCCTGACTGAGCTGCAGGTGATACGCATCATGTGGAGCTCCTGCAAAGTTTCTCACCGACCAGTTTTACTTCCCCAACATGCTAATATTATTAGCATTACCCAAGCGGAAATGACATACGTCGCACATGTGCAGTCAGGTCAGTTTTTCACCATCAGATAAAAACGAACAGATCAAGTGTTTACATGGACATCGTTCAGGTTATGAATCGGCGTAAACCACCCGTTTCGTTCTAATCACAAATTATTTCGGATCACGCTGAATAAACAAAGAATAACCCGAACAGTGTGTTTACATGACGCGTTTTTATTCCAAACGGCCGTTTGATCCCATTACTTACAGGTCCTTCTCAAAAAATTAGCATATTGTGATAAAGGTCATTATTTTCCATAATGTAATGATAAAAATGAAACTTTCATATATTTCAGATTCATTGCACACCAAATGAAATATTTCAGGTCTTTAATTGTTTTAATACTGATGATTATGGCATACAGCTCATGAAAACCCAAAATGCCTGTCCCAAAAAATGAGCATATCATGAAAAGGTTCTCTAAACAAGCTATTAACCTAACCATCTGAATCAACGACGTAACTCTAAACACCTGCAAAAGATTCCTGAGGCTTTTAAAAACTCCCAGCCTTGTTCATTACTCAAAACCGCAATCATGGGTAAGACTGCCGACCTGACTGCTGTCCAGAAGGCCATCATTGACACCCTCAAGCAAGAGGGTAAGACACAGAAAGAAATTGCTGAACAATAGGCTGTTCCCAGAGTGCTGTATCAAGACACCTCAGTGGGAAGTCTGTGGGAAGGGAAAAGTGTGGCAGAAAACGCTGCACAACGAGAAGAGGTGACCGGACCCTGAGGAGGATTGTGGAGAAGGGCCCATTCCAGACCTTGGGGGACCTGCGGAAGCAGTGGACTGAGTCTGGAGTAGAAACATCCAGAGCCACCGTGCACAGGCGTGTGCAGGAAATGGGCTACAGGTGCCGCATTCCCCAGGTCAAGCCACTCTTGAACAAGAGACTGCGTCAGAAGCATCTCGCCTGGGACTGCTGCTGAGTAGTCCAAAGTTATGTTCTCTGATTACAGTAAATTTTGCATTTCCTTTGGAAATCAAGGTCCCAGAGACTGGAGGAAGAGAGGAGACACAGAATTCACATTGCTTGAGGTCCAGTGTCAAGTTTCCACAGTCACTGGGGTGTCATGTCATCTGCTGGTGTTGGTCCACTGTGTTTTATGAAGGGCAGGGTCAATGCAGCAGCTATCAGGAGGTTTTGGAGCACTTCATGCTTCCATCTGCTGAAAAGCTTTATGGAGATGAAGATTTCATTTTTCAGCATGACCTGGCACCTGCTCACAGTGCCAAAACCACTGGTAAATGGTTTAC
>NC_056518.1:981042-983012 GCF_014905685.2 Nematolebias whitei
GTAAACCATTTACCAGTGGTTTTGGCACTGTGAGCAGGTGCCAGGTCGTGCTGAAAAATGAAATCTTCATCTCCATAAAGCTTTTCAGCAGATGGAAGCATGAAGTGCTCCAAAATCTCCTGATAGCTAGCTGCATTGACCCTGCCCTTGATAAAACACAGTGGACCAACACCAGCAGCTGACATGGCACCCCAGACATCACTGACTGTGGGTGCTTCACATTGGACTTCTGGTATTTTGGCATTTCCTTCTCCCCAGTCTTCCTCCAGACTCTGGCACCTTGATTTCCGAATGACATGCAAAATTTGCTTTCATCTGAAAAAAGTACTTTGGACCACTGAGCAACAGTCCAGTGCTGCTTCTCTGTAGCCCAGGTCAGGCGCTTCTGCTGCGGTTTCTGGTTCAAAAGTGGCTTGACCTGGAGAATGTGGCACCTGTAGCCCATTTCCTGCACACGCCTGTGCACGGTGGCTCTGGATGTTTCTACTCCAGACTCAATCCACTGCTTCCGCAGGTCCCCCAAGGTCTGGAATCGGCCCTTCTCCACAATCCTCCTCAGGGTCCGGTCACCTCTTCTCGTTGTGCAGCGTTTTCTGCCACACTTTTCCCTTCCCACAGACTTCCCACTGAGGTGCCTTGATACAGCACTCTGGGAACAGCCTATTGGTTCAGCAATTTCTTTCTGTGTCTTACCCTCTTGCTTGAGGGTGTCAATGATGGCCTTCTGGACAGCAGTCAGGTTGGCAGTCTTACCCATGATTGTGGTTTTGAGTAATGAACAAGGCTGGGAGTTTTTAAAAGCCTCAGGAATCTTTTGCAGGTGTTTAGAGTTGCGTCGTTGATTCAGATGGTTAGCTTAATAGCTTGTTTAGAGAACCTTTTCATGATATGCTCATTTTTTGGGACAGGCATTTTGGGTTTTCATGAGCTGTATGCCATAATCATCAGTATTAAAACAATTAAAGACCTGAAATATTTCAGTTGGTGTGCAATGAATCGGAAATATATGAAAGTTTCATTTTTATCATTACATTATGGAAAATAATGACCTTTATTACAATATGCTAATTTTTTGAGAAGGACTTGTAATTGATAAAACTTAAATGACGTTTCCTTGATTTATTTGTTAGCATGAGTTGCCACTTCTGAGGGGGGTTCGAGCCGGGTGTGAAGACATGGGCTGGGGGGGGTTCCGGTTCCGGTGGCCCGCAGCAGCTCCCGTCTTTAACAGGAGGTTTAAAGCTTGGGAAATCTTTTTGAATCCAAATCCGGCTTTAAACTTCTCCACAACAGTATCTCAGACCTGCCTGGTGTGTTCCTTGGGCTTCATGATGCTCTCTGAGCTTTGAACAGAACCCTGAGACTCTCACAGAGCATGTGCATTTATACGGAGACTTGATGACACACAGGTGGATTCTATTTATCATCATCAGTCATTTGGGACAACATTGGATCATTCATAGATCCTCACTGAACTTCTGGACCGAGTTTGCTGCACTGAAAGTAAAGGGGCCCAATAATATTGCACACCCCACTTTTTAGTTTTTTATTTGTTAAAAAAGTTTGACACATCTAATAAATTTCATTTGTAGTGAACTAGGCCTCCGACCAAAACCTGCCTCTGAGGACCTTCATGGGACAGAAACTGTTATTTCATTGATTTGAATCCAGAAATACAAATTAGCTCATCCAGAGACTGTCTAATTGTATCCTGAACTAATCAATTGAAAGAACACTCGCTTTTTATATTATCATTAATATTTTACAATGTCTTGATAATCAAAAGTGTGTTTAGTTCAAACTATTTTAAATGTTGAAGTGAACTACTCATTTTAAATCAACTGTGAAACAGTATTAATGATTTTTTAATCCTCATTCAAAGTAGAAATCAAGTTAAATGTCTGTTACAAAATAATTATGCATTTTTTGATCTTCCGTCTGAAATGAGAAAGGAGTGATGTCGGTCAAAA
>NC_056518.1:983112-984418 GCF_014905685.2 Nematolebias whitei
TATTTTCCATAATGTAATGATAAAAATGAAACTTTCATATATTTCAGTTGGTGTGCAATGAATCTGAAATATATGAAAGTTTCATTTTTATCATTACATTATGGAAAATAATTACCTTTATCACAATATGCTAATTTTTTGAGAAGGACCTGTATATTAGAAAAAGGCAGTAAAAGATTACAATTTACAGCGCTGGACTCTATTCAGTCTGTGACGCATTCACAGACCCGGAAGAATAGCCCCGATGTCTCGTGTCATCATTAATTTATAGGGCCGTAGGCTCCGCCCTTTGCAGAAGGGGGAGCTCAACGTGTCAGTGTATGAGGGGGCGGGACCAAGTCTGGTCTTGTGTGTACTGACATGTAAGGAAAAACACGAGACGGTGCTTTAAAGCCTGTTCTACGTGATGTGGCAAGCTGATTAAACTATTTCTTGACAGATATTGAATTATCAGGGAGACTCTCTTAAGAGTTTGCTGGCCCAGTTTAACCCAGTCAGAACCGGGTCATAATTTCATTATAATCCCGTCTCTGAGCAGATCAAATCCATAGGACCAGTCTAAATAGGAAGTATCTTAACAATCCCAAGGAGCACTGTGCAAGCAATCATCTTATCTCATAAAAAAAAAAAAATAATAATAATAATTTTTCAGGTCTCTCTTGTAAATGAGTCCTCGAGGCTCAATGGGATTTACCTGTATAAATAAAGGTTGATTGATCTTGAAATGGAAGGAGTATCAGAGCACTGCAAATCTACCAAGACCCGGCCGTCCCTCTAAACTTTCATCTGGAACAAGGAGAAGACTGATCAGAGATGCAGCCAAGAGGCCCATGATCACTCTGGATGAACTGCAGAGATCTACAGCTGAGGTGGGAGAGTCTGTCCATAGGACAACAATCAGTCGTACACTGCACAAATCTGGCCTTTATGGAAGAGTGGCAAGAAGAAAGCCATTTCTCAAAGATATCCATAAAAAGTGTTGTTTAAAGTTTGACACCTGGGAGACACCAAACATGTGGAAGAAGGTGCTCTGGTCACATGAAACCAAAATCAAACTGTTTGGACACAATGCAACACAGCTCATCACCCTGAACACACCATCCCCACTGTCAAACACGGTGGTGGCAGCATCATGGTTTGGGCCTGCTTTTCATCAGCAGGGACAGGGAAGATGGTCAGAATTGATGGAAGATGGATGGAGCCAAATACAGGACCATTCTGGAAGAAAACCTGTTTGAGTCTGCAAGAGACCTGAGACTGGGACGGAGATTTATCTTCCAACAAGACAATGATCCAAAACATAAAG
>NC_056518.1:984518-992467 GCF_014905685.2 Nematolebias whitei
AATTTGAGCAGGCTGAAGGGTCAAGACCAGGTTTCTTAATTAACGGTGTGACTACAGCATGTTTGAACGCCTCTGGGACCACGCTTGTAGCAATACTACTATTTAGTATTGTTAGAACAGTAGGCCCAATCGCTGGTAGAACCCGTTTGAACAATGCTGCTGGGATGGGGTCCAATGGTGATCCTGATGGCTTCATGTGACCAGCAACTTTGTTTAACAATGGGAGTGTGATTGGTTTGAATTGCCTGAAAGTAGCAGAACACGAAACAAAAGCTGATGGGTCGACTAAGGAGCGGGGGATGGAGGCCCTGATCAACTCCACTTTGTTAACAAAGAATTTAGTGAAGTCATTGCAGGTGTCAACAGAGACCTCCATACATAAATACGAAGGGACATTTAGAATGGAATTTACTGTTGTGAATAGGGCGCGGGGGTTGTGTCTATTTGAGTTGATGAGTTGGGAGAAATATTTGTTTTTTTCAGATTTGACAGTGTTCTGGTAATTTTTTAAACAGGTTTTGAGCAAAATGAAAGAAACCTGGAGATGGTCCTTTTTCCACCTGCGCTCAGCTCTCCTGCACAGGCGTCTCGCTGCCCTGGTGGTCTCATTCATCCATGGGTACTGGGCTCTCCTTGGTTTCCTGACTTTTAGTGGGGCCACCAGATCCAAGATCTTAGTGCAGGTCACATTGTGGTTACTAAGCAGCTCCTGAGCACCGACACAGGCAGAGGTTTCAGGTATTGTAGCAGCAGTGGTAATAAAGGCAGAGGAAAAACGAGCAGCAGTTGAAGGGTTAAATATACGACAGGTCCTGGGTGGAGCGGGAGATTTAGAGACACGAGCAAGAGGTATTACAAATGAGATTGGTTTGTGATCAGACATGACAGCATCCCCAATTTCCAGATTTAACACAAGAGACACCACAAGACGGAACAATATCAAGAGTGTGACCCTGATGGTGTGTGGGGCCGACAACATTTTGCACCAGGTTTAAAGAGTGGATCAGATTTAAAAAGTCCTGAACCAAAGGCTTTTCAGGGCAACAGACGTGCACATTGAAGTCCCCTAGAATCAGCACACGGTCATATTTTAACAGTATTGCAGTGAGAAAGACAGACAGTTCACTGATGAAGCCTGTGGAGGATTTGGGCGGTCGATAAAGCACCGCAATCAACATGGGGTTGGAGCGGCCCAGTTCAAAATGCAGCAATTCAAAGGTCTGAAAAGATGGTGTCTGTAACAGTCTGCATTTCCAGATTTTCTTAAAAACAGCCAACACTCCTCCACCTCTTCCAGATGACCTCGGGCAATTAAGAAAACTACAATCAGCAGGCACAAGTTCAGAAAACACACTTGACTCACCCGGAGGAAGCCAAGTCTCCGTCAGAAACATGAAGTCCAGATTATTTGTGCAGAAAAAGTCGTTCATGATGAAGGTTTTGTTTGTTAAAGACCTCACATTGAGGAGAGCAAACCTTGTTGGGTCAGCAGCTGAGGGAGAAGTTGAGGGGGGGGGGGGGGGGGGAGAACACCGGTTTCTGGTTTTTTACGTGGGGGCCTCGCCTCCTCCGGCCGGAGAAAGTGCAGCCGGGACGAACAGCCGGAATCCAGGAGCCGCCGGACACAGCAGGGTCGTTGGTGCAATCCGATGGGGCAGCAGATGGTGCAGCTGTTGGACCCGGGTTGGTTTCGGTTTGCTGGATACGGTTAGAAACACCGCAGCTGGGCGCGCGCTCGCTGCACGCCTCCGACCCGATGTTCTGCAGCAGGCAGGACTCTGTGAGGCATCCAGGTGTTGAAACCTCATTCCGGTGGACAGCTGTAGCTGAGGAACGAGCGAGGCTAGCTTTGAGCCTCAAGAGGCTGCCAGCACGTCTCCCACGGCGACGAGAGCGATGTTTTCGTGCAGGCACGAATGCCGCGCGCCGGAGATACCCAGGTACATTCCCAAGCAGCGGAGGTGGGGGCCCAGAACCCCGATCAAAATGTTCATAGGAGGCGAGATAAGTGGTGGAAAATTGTAGATTGAGCAGTTGCTGGCAATCATACACCAGTAGTGAGCTGATCTTATTGAAGAAAAATGATAAAAATAGCAAAAAAAAGAAACAGAGTAGACAGAGGTGAACGGCAAGCCACCAGCTCGGGCGCCATCTTGTAGTCTGGTGTGGAGTCGGCCCTGCAGCCACTACACAAAGCAGGGATGAGAATTCTGTTTTATCTGGACGATCTGTTGCTGCTGACCCATTCAAGATAGGAGGCAGCAGCGCAAACTCTGACGCTGACGTCACACCTGCAAAATCTCTGCTTCACCATAAACTGGAAAAAGAGTTCAGTTCTCCCAGCCCAGACGATAATTTATTTGGGAGTGGAGCTAAACTCGGTCACTATGAGGGCTCGCTTATCTCAGACGAGAACCGAAGCTCTAAAGGATCAATTCCGCCACGTGAAACCGGGCAGAGTGGTAACAGCTGTTTCTGTCATGAAGTTATTAGGAACAATGTTGTCAGCTCACACGGTGATCCCGTTGGTATTACTCCACATGCGACGTCTCCAGAGGTGGTTCGCTCGTTTGAGTGTGGATCCGGTGAGGCAGAAGAGACGGTTGATCGCTGTGCCCCTCTCCGTGAGAAGCGACCTGAGACACTGGGGAAATCCTCTTGTTTTGTCAGAGGGAGTTCCTGTCAGCAGACCTACGTCACACGTGTCAGTCTTCACAGACGCGTCCCTGTCAGGCTGGGGAGGCACATGCATGTCTCAAGTTGTGGGGGTGCTGTGGCCACCCCACACAGCAGCTCATATAAATGTTTTGGAATGTCGCACGGTTTTGAATGTGATTCAACACTTTGCTCCTGTGCTACAGAATCAACGTGTTGATTCACACAGACAACAAAGTTACTGTTGTATACATAAACCAGCAGGGGGTGTGCGCTGAGCCCAAATGTTACACATTGCGAGACGGCTGTTGTGTTGGGCACACCAAAATCTGCTCTCCATCAGAGCAGTGTACATCCCCAGTGTTCTGAACAGGGGGGCAGATGTGATGTCCAGGGGCGGTCCGCGTCACGGGGACTGGACCCTCCATCCAGAGCTGATGGCTCAGACATGGCAGAAATTTGGCAAAACGGCCATGGACCTGTTTGCCACACGAGAGAACGCTCAGTGTCAACTATGGTTCTCACTGAGCCTGCGAGACAAACCACCGCTAGGGGTGGATGCGTTTGCTCGCAGCCCGTGGCCCAAAATGCTTCTTTACGCATTTCCCCCACTCCCCCTGATATCATGGTTTCTGAACAGAGTTCAGGAGGAGGGACTGACAGCCCTCCTGGTGGCTCCCGAGAACATGGTTCCCAATTCTATGACGCCTGTTATCGGGGCGCCCGTGGAAACTGCCGTGGAGGGAGGATGCTCTCCTCCAGGCGGGAGGAGCGATCATGAGTTACCCAGAAATAGGCCAGCACCTTTGGGTCTGGCCGCTGAACGTTTAGAGAGGATGGGTCTCTCCCAAGATGTAGTGCGCAGGATTCATGTGCTGCCTCCACCACAGCGCTGTACACATCAAAGTGTACAGCTTTTCAGCGCTGGTGTACGGAGAAAGGTGTAGAGGCCACCTCATGTCCACTAGGTGGCGTGCTGTCCTTTCTGCAGCAGCTGATTAACAGAAATCTGGCATTCAGCACGATTAAAACGTAAGCTGCAGCCATCTCTTCTTGTCACGAAGGTTTCGGGGACAGAACAGCTTTTAATTATCCGCTGATGAAGTTTTTTTTTAAAAGGTGTACAGAGACGCAGGCCTGTTTCACGCCCACTTTCTCCACAGTGGGATTTAACGCTGATTCTGTGAGCCCTGATCAAAGCTCCATTCGAGCCACTAGATCAGGTTCCGATTAAATTCCTGTCTCTTAAAACAGCCCTGCTGTTGGCTCTAATATCCGCTAAGAGGGTGAGTGATTTATCTGCCCTCTCTGTCGCTCCGTCATTTCTCAGAATTCAGGCTGACGGCAGCTCAGCTGATCTGAGGCCTAATCCAGCGTTTAAGCCTAAAAACATCACAAGCTCATTTAAATCAAGAGCAATATCGTTGGAGGGATTCTTCCTTCCTCCCCACAAATCAGAAGAAGAAGCATCTTTCTATCTTCTCTGCCCTGTATGTGCGTTGACGTGTTACGTGGCACACACGGCGGCACTGCGTCAGACTCAACATTTGTTTGTGCACTAGAGACGCATCTGCAGGTTACCCGTTATCTACCCAGCGCCTGTCACACTGGCTGTGTGAGGCCATTTCTGAAGCCTACAATGCATCAGATTTAGAGCCTCCTGACAACCTCAGGGCGCACTCGACCAGATGTATCGCATCTTCGACTGCTTTGCATAATGGTATGACAATGCAGGATATTTGCACTGCGGCCACGTGGTCAACACCCTGCTCATTTATTCACTTCTATTTACGTGATGTGACGGCTCGTTCCATGACACATTCTGTCCTTAGTGCCTTAACAGAATGAATATTGTTGTTTCATGGAATCTCATTTAAACTCACATCTGACTGCATGCATTTACAGTGTGAGATGTTGTTATCAGTCACAGGTTATGACTGTTGTTCTTGTTCTATGGTCACTAATCAGTTCATGACTTCTGTCATCAATCAGTTAATTTGATTAATAATCAGTTCATTTATCATTAATATGTTCATATTGAAGAGCCGTGGATCTGCTCTGTTCACGGCCTTTTTCAGCCTCTCCTCTTTTCCGTTGAAAACCTTTCCGGGGCGTTCATGCACTCGGAACGCGTAAATTACGCAGTGCACGTCTGTGCATGGTGCGCGTAATTACGCGATGCGTATTTACGCACATGGAGAGCTGAGTGACAAGATTTTTTTTGGGCAAGTGGGCACTTCTTATGGTGTTCAAATGGACCCAATGAGGTGGAGACTACATCTGCTTCGCCCTTAACCCACCAGCGACAGCCTTAAAGGGCGAAGCCTATATGAAATAGAACGTTGGTTACGTACTGTAACCCCAGATTCCATGAGTATAGGCGTAGCCCTTTAAGCGTCTGGCCTCACTGGCTCCTAAATGGCTGAAGAAAAAGCTATTTGGGAGACGATTACCCGCTCTTAACGTAATCTATACAGACCTGGTGGGGCCCATACAACAGGTGGGCGTGGCCTAATTTTTTCAGTGCAATGCTTTGCATGACGGGATAAAACCCACTAAGCGACAGCCTTAAAGGGCTACGCCTATACTCATAGAATCTGGGGTTACAGTACGTAACCAACGTTAGTTTGTGTTCATTGTGTGTTAGTTTGTGTTAGGCCATTCTGTAGAGTAATAATGAGTAAAGGTGGTAGTTGTCATGAAGACCTGTGGAGTTCACACTGTCTGTGTCACGAGCACCCACCCCCCTAAAAGAGACGTGTATTGGGTAGACATGCGAGTGCCTGGATGTGAAAGTTAAATGTTTTTGGCAGCAGGAAGCTTATTAGCCCATCATTTAAAAAAAGAAAACATAACCAACTTGAGCAGCATTGTATAGTCTGCGGGGTTCAAACCCTGTGAAAAAAGTAGCAACTTATAAACCAGCAATTATGGTATAGAGGCTGCAAACCCTAAGCTTAGACAAAGTCAGTCCTTCTCTAAAAAAATAATTAAAAAAAGTCTGAATTACGCTCATGTGGCTGTAAACCAGTAAATGTCTGACAGTATACTGGTATCCCATACAGTAAGCAATCTGCTGTCTCATCTGCATGAAGAATAATTAATATTTTAACTAAAAAACTAATAACTCACAGATTTTGTGTGCTCTTGCCGTGGAGCAACAACTGGGGGTGCAGCATCATCATCATCATCATCATCATCATCCCCATCTTTGCCTGAAGGTGACGTGGCTGTACCTTGTTTACCTGGCTGCAAATAAAACTATCAGTCTGATGAACGTAAGTAAAATCATCAGGTAAAAATAAATAAATCTACTCACCAACGCTGAACCTTTATCTAAAGGAGGAAAAAAAAGAAACCCAAAGTTGAAACACGTCACAGCCTGAGTGTGCACACATCTACAACTGCTGACCTGAGGCAGAAACACTGAGGTATTTCTGTTTTCCACTGGAGGAGTTATAGAAGTTCAGGACATCCAGGACAACCTGAGGGTTCTGCTGTTGTTCGGATTTACTGATGTTGGAGGTCTGAAGGAGACGGGCCCACTGCTCAGGCATTCCCTGGAAACAAACACCCTGATCACTATCTGCACAGCAGAGGAAGGAACATTTACAAACAAGTATCCTGATGCATGCTCAATAATCCAGGTAGAAAAATCTAAAAAAAAGTTAAGTCTGGTCCTCTGGACATTCAAAAGAACAAACAAAACAAAAAAAAAATGTAGAAACGTTTCGTCTCTCATCCGAGAGACTTCCTCAGTCTGAGGTGCTGTATTCAGCTCAGTCTCTTAAATAGCACCTTCACAGAGTGGATCAACCAGTTTGCTGCTGACAACCAAAACCAGCTGATCACATGCTCAAGAAGGACCATCAGCCTAACAATGGATCATTAGCACCTGATGGCTGTTTACTGTTCACAGAGGGCTGAGTGATACTAGCAATCACAGCATTGTAAGAGGGGGACAGTTGAACCTGGAGGCTCCACCCCTGTTTACTGATGGTCGGTTGCTTTTCGTAGAGATGGCCTCCTTTACTCCTCTCTCAAACCATCGTTCCTCTCTGTCCAGGATGTGAACATCTTCATCCTTGAAAGAGTGACCGCTGGCCTGGAGATGAGTGTAGACCGCAGAGTCCTGGCCTGATGATGTTGATCTTCTGTGCTGGGCCATCCTTTTGGCCAGTGGCTGTTTAGTTTCCCCGATGTAAGACTGATCACCCTCCTGACACTGAACAGCATACACAACATTACTCTGTTTGTGCCGGGGGACTGGATCTTTGGGATGAACCAGTCTTTGCCGTAATGTATTTTGGGGTTTAAAAGCCACTGGGACGTTATGTTTAGGAAATAAATGTCTCAGTTTCTCTGATACTCCCTCAACATATGGAATGACCACTGGTCTGGGTCTGGGTTCCTCCTTTTCACCTGTTGGCTGACTGGAGTCCTGTTTGGGTTTCTTCTTTCAGGAAGGCCCAGTTAGGATATCCACATTGCTCTAGAGCCTGTCTTGTGTGGGATTTCTCCTTCTGCCTGGCTCCTGAGTAAAGGCTCCAGTATACTGCTGCGTACGTCCGTTCACGCATACGTACACATGTACTGTACGCAGAGGGTTCAGACTTCGTACTCCAGCGTACACCCCGAGCAGCTGCAGAGCAGCTTCACAGACAAGGGGCGTTTACCTTCGGGACAAATTGAGGTCGCTGATTGGTCATTTGCTGACACGCCTACTGGATTGATTGACAGGTCGGAAAAAAGGAAAAAAGCGAGCGCTGGCATCCTCAGCCACAGCAGTGTTCTGTGTTTATGTTGTTAATAAAAAGATAAAAAAAAAAAACAGGGAGCGCTGGCTCTACAGCCCACACATCAGACCAGCCCACCAGGAAATCTCCAGACCCTCCCGCAGCCACGCTGGACCTGAGTTTAATTCGCTCGTGACAAATTCCTCCATTTCTCACCATTTCAGTCATTGCAAAACGGAGGAGGAAGAGATCTCTGCCTCTTGGCAACAAAACAAAAGAAAAGGCCAGATCAGGGATGAAGAAGGGGAATTTAATACATTGGTGTCTCATACAAAACAGTCCGTCGCCGGGCAGTTTATTGTGCGACACCGAGTACGCATATGCGTTCGCAAAAATTTGAGCTTTGCACGGAGGGTACACACGTATGTCTGCGTACGTACGTGCGTACCTCTGCATATGGATGTGCACGGTTGTATACTGGGGGCTTTAGTGGGGACGCTGTCTGCTCTGTGGTACAGAGTCCTGATGACTCCTAACTTGTGCTCCAAATGGTGATGG
>NC_056518.1:992567-1003755 GCF_014905685.2 Nematolebias whitei
CCCCCCCCCCCCCCCTCAACTTCTCCCTCAGCTGCTGACCCAACAAGGTTTGCTCTCCTCAATGTGAGGTCTTTAACAAACAAAACCTTCATCATGAACGACTTTTTCTGCACAAATAATCTGGACTTCATGTTTCTGACGGAGACTTGGCTTCCTCCGGGTGAGTCAAGTGTGTTTTCTGAACTTGTGCCTGCTGATTGTAGTTTTCTTAATTGCCCGAGGTCATCTGGAAGAGGTGGAGGAGTGTTGGCTGTTTTTAAGAAAATCTGGAAATGCAGACTGTTACAGACACCATCTTTTCAGACCTTTGAATTGCTGCATTTTGAACTGGGCCGCTCCAACCCCATGTTGATTGCGGTGCTTTATCGACCGCCCAAATCCTCCACAGGCTTCATCAGTGAACTGTCTGTCTTTCTCACTGCAATACTGTTAAAATATGACCGTGTGCTGATTCTAGGGGACTTCAATGTGCACGTCTGTTGCCCTGAAAAGCCTTTGGTTCAGGACTTTTTAAATCTGATCCACTCTTTAAACCTGGTGCAAAATGTTGTCGGCCCCACACACCATCAGGGTCACACTCTTGATATTGTTCCGTCTTGTGGTGTCTCTTGTGTTAAATCTGGAAATTGGGGATGCTGTCATGTCTGATCACAAACCAATCTCATTTGTAATACCTCTTGCTCGTGTCTCTAAATCTCCCGCTCCACCCAGGACCTGTCGTATATTTAACCCTTCAACTGCTGCTCGTTTTTCCTCTGCCTTTATTACCACTGCTGCTACAATACCTGAAACCTCTGCCTGTGTCGGTGCTCAGGAGCTGCTTAGTAACCACAATGTGACCTGCACTAAGATCTTGGATCTGGTGGCCCCACTAAAAGTCAGGAAACCAAGGAGAGCCCAGTACCCATGGATGAATGAGACCACCAGGGCAGCGAGACGCCTGTGCAGGAGAGCTGAGCGCAGGTGGAAAAAGGACCATCTCCAGGTTTCTTTCATTTTGCTCAAAACCTGTTTAAAAAATTACCAGAACACTGTCAAATCTGAAAAAAACAAATATTTCTCCCAACTCATCAACTCAAATAGACACAACCCCCGCGCCCTATTCACAACAGTAAATTCCATTCTAAATGTCCCTTCGTATTTATGTATGGAGGTCTCTGTTGACACCTGCAATGACTTCACTAAATTCTTTGTTAACAAAGTGGAGTTGATCAGGGCCTCCATCCCCCGCTCCTTAGTCGACCCATCAGCTTTTGTTTCGTGTTCTGCTACTTTCAGGCAATTCAAACCAATCACACTCCCATTGTTAAACAAAGTTGCTGGTCACATGAAGCCATCAGGATCACCATTGGACCCCATCCCAGCAGCATTGTTCAAACGGGTTCTACCAGCGATTGGGCCTACTGTTCTAACAATACTAAATAGTAGTATTGCTACAAGCGTGGTCCCAGAGGCGTTCAAACATGCTGTAGTCACACCGTTAATTAAGAAACCTGGTCTTGACCCTTCAGCCTGCTCAAATTACAGACCAATTTCAAAACTCCCCTTTCTGTCCAAAATCCTGGAAAAAGTAGTTTTTACTCAGTTAAATCAGTTTTTAACTGAGAACAAAATCTTTGAGGTCTTTCAGTCTGGTTTCAAGCAGCTCCACAGCACCGAAACGGCTTTGGTTAGGGTTTGTAATGACATTTTAACAGCAAATGATTCTGGTCATTTTGTGGCTCTTGTACTCCTCGATCTTACTGCCACTTTCGATACTGTTGACCACAGTATCCTCATCTCTCGGCTTGAACACTGGGTTGGGATTACAGGTGCTGCATTAGACTGGTTCCGCTCATACCTCTCTGACAGGAGTTTTTGTGTGAAGGTGGGTAAAAATCTATCCACTTCAATGCCTCTTTCTTGCGGTGTCCCGCAGGGCTCGATTCTCGGACCCCTTCTATTTTCGCTCTATCTGCTTCCGCTGGGGTCGATCCTAAGAAAACATGGTATCCCATTCCATTGCTACGCCGATGACTGTCAGATCTACCTGCCACTGAAACCAGCCAGTGCTTGTTCCGTCCACCTTCTCCTCAAATGTCTGGACGACATTAAGACATGGATGGCTTCAAATTTTCTAAGTTTTAACAACCAGAAGACTGAAGTCATTGTCTTTAGCCCTAGCTCAGCTGCCGCCTCTTATCCTGTGAACCTGGACTCCCTTCAGCCTTATCTGAAGCACTCTGTTAAAAACCTTGGAGTGGTTTTTGACTCGGATTTTAAGTTCGACAAACAGATCAGTTCGGTTCTGCAGAGAAGCTTCTTCCAACTGCGGCAGGTAGCTAAGCTCAAGCCAGTGCTGTCTAGACCCGACCTTGAGACACTAGTCCATGCATTCATCACAACCCGCCTGGACTATTGTAATTCACTGTATGCTGGGGTCAGCCAGGCCTCTATCTCACGGCTACAGCTCGTCCAGAATACTGCAGCTCGGCTCTTAACCGGTACACCGAGGTATGAGCACATCACACCAGTTCTGTCCTCCCTACACTGGCTTCCTGTGAGAACTAGGATTGATTTCAAAAGTCTCCTCCTGACCTATAAGTGCCTAAATGGCCTCGCACCCATCTACCTCTCTGAGCTACTGGAACCATATGTTCCCTCTCGGGCTCTGAGATCATCCGATCAGCTGCTTTTGGTTGTTCCAAAAACACGACTGAAGCTCCGAGGAGATCGGGCGTTTTCAGTCATGGGTCCCAAACTGTGGAACAACCTACCCCCCAACATTAGGCATGCCACCTCCCTTCCTGTGTTCAAATCCCTGTTAAAAACATATCCGTTCTCTCTGGCGTTTCATACTGTATGAGTTGATTTAGTATATCTTGTTCCATGTCTTCATTTTAATGCTGTTGTTTTAATTTTTTAAGGTATATTCTTACTGCTTTTTATTTCTTAGTGTTACCCTTAGTGTTAAGCACTTTGATAACAGTCTATCTGTTTTAAATTGTGCTCTATAAATAAATATGACTTGACTTGACTTGACTTGTTTTGAAAACATGCGTGGCGCGAGGGAATACCCGAAAGGGAATCTGTTGTACTGATACTGGGTCCCTTGAAAGGAGAAGCGCAGGAACTTTCTGTGCTTTGAAATGATCGGGATGTGGAAGTAGGCGTCTTTCAGATCGATGAACCAGTCGTTTTGCTGAATGCTGTCTAACAATTGTCTGGTTGTCAACATGTGAAATTGTCTGTTCATGATTCATTTGTTGAAAATTGACAAATCCAAGATGGGTCTCATCCCTCCGGTCCGTTTTGGGACCAGGAAGTAACGAGAGTAGAACCCTGAGTTTTCCTCTCCTTCTGGAACCCTTAAAATTACTTTTTTTCACCAGAAGTTCCTGAACCTCTGTATGGAGGAAAGAGATCTGTTCTGGGCATGACAGAACCGTCTCTAAAATTCCTCCAAACGGGGGGGGTTTGAGCTGCGAACTGCAGCGTGTATCCCCTGCTGATAAGACGGCTCATCCATACGACGCGCGTCTCCGTGCTGCGTCATGTTTTTTACGGACGTCAACTGATTTACAGCCTCTACCGCTGTCCTGTGCTGCGTAAGCGTGCTTCGAGCGACCCAAGGTGAGAATTTCTCGAAAGGGCTCCGAAGGCACTTGTGTGCCACGCTCAGGCTGCAGGCTCACATCAGTGCTGTTGTGAGCTGGCGTGTGCTGAGGGGAGGCACGCGCGCCCTTGGCCATGCGGTGCCGCTTCGGGGAAGGCTACCGTGGGGGTGTGCGTTTGCCGCCGCTGCGGTCAGAGGAGGCAGTGCACAGCTTAGGTTGAGAGCGAGGTTTCCCACTGGACACGGTCTGCTGAAAACATTCACTTTTGGCTGTGTCACATGCGCCTTTTGTGTGTTTTTTTGAGCTGCAGTGATTTTTAAAAACCTGTTTGAATGACACCGGCTCGTTTTGTGTGGAGGATGTGTGAGGAGATGCCGCTGTGAGATCATCCGAACTGGCTGAAATCAGACACTTTAATTCCTGAATGATGTTTACGTTTTATTTCAAAACTCAAACCATCATTTTGCACACACCCATCCTCCGCAAGGAGTCATTTTTTTTAATCTTCTCCCCCGTGAGCCTTGCGGTTGGTTCTTCCAGGGGGGCACCTGTTGGTGGTCTCTGGGGAAACGCTGGATGCCGGGATGAGGAGGGCTGTTCTCTGATGGGAGTGGCCGGCGGCAGAGCGAGAAGACGCTGCTGCAGCCGTGGCACGTCTTTGCTGCTGTCTTTGGTCACGTTGTTCTCTCCAGCGGGCAGGGGGGCGAGAAGAAGAGTGCGGCTTGACCAGATGGCATACAGCCTACGACACCTCCTCCAACTTTTTTGAGTTGTCAAGCATGGCCTTGAAGTTGGCCCTGAACAGCGCATCTGCCATGATGGGGCCCTCCAACAAGTCCTTCTGCAGCTTCTCCGGCAGGGAGGGGAAGTGACGGAGCCAGGTGGATCGCTGAACCATTGTCATCCAGGCTGCGATGCGAGACAGGCAAACAGAAGAGAACAGAAGAGGCGCACAGGTTCAGGATGACGTCAGACGCCTTGCAGAGGGAGCTCTTCGTCTCCTCAGGCAGATCTGTTTGTTCCAACCTCTTTGAAATGCTTTAAGCTAGCAGCTCAACATTATTGTTTGCTGCGGCCGCCTGGAACGCACACTGGTGAGCTCGGTTGGAGAGCGATGTCACCGTCTGGTCATGCTTCCCCAGAGGCACAGTACGCTGGTCCAACCTGGACATCTTTGCTCCGAGAGCCTCTGCCAGGCTTGGCTCCGGGGGGGCACTGAGGGAAAACTCAGCTCAGTAAACCCCTCTACTCTGGTGATGGGTGTGAATGTGGAAACCGGCGCTCTCAGTCTACCAGGTCCGACTGCAGCCTCATTCCATTAAGACGTCACTGCTGGGAAACGAGGCCAGACGGGGTCAGGGCGGCGAGCTGGAATGGAGCCAAACCTTCTCGCTAGATCATCCGATCTGGGCGGTGGAGGAGAGGGACGGAAAGTCCCTTCGTGTCAGCGCCTCCTGAATTATGCTGGGCAGCTCCATGAGGAGGGCACCGACGGCTGGGAGTGGTGTGGTCGCTGATGTGGAAAGGCCCGGGGGGGGGTGAGCATCCGCTCGGCCCCCCTCGTCCCAACACCACGCTCTCCAGGAGGGAGTGAGCATCGGGGCTGCTGCTGACATCACCTGTCCCGGAGGAACCATCCGATTCGATCCGAGAGCCGGCGTTGAAAAAAATCAATGGCGTCGTCCAGCAAACAGTCCCCCGCCGAATGGGAGCCGATTACCCGCTCTTAGCGTAATTTATACGGACCGGGTGGGGCCCACACAACAGGTGTGCGTGGACTAATTTTTTCAGTGCGATGCTTTGCATGATGGGATGAATCCACCAGTGACAGCCTTAAAGGGCAAAGCCATTACAAAATAGAACATTGGTTACGTACTGTAACCCCAGATTCTGAGTATAGGCCTAGCCCTTTAAGACTGTCCCTAGTGGGATAACCCTAGGCGCTCAGCGCAGCAAAGAAAACTTTAATCCACGCCCACCTGCTATGTGTGGGCCTCACCCCGTCCGTAAAAATTACGGTGAGACCGGGTAATTGGCTCCCAAAAAGCTTTTTTCTTCAGCCATTTAGGAACCAGTGAGGCCCAGAGCTTAAAGGGCTACGCCTATACTCATAGAATCTGGGGTTACAGTACGTAACAAACATTCTATTTCGTATAGGCTTCGCCCTTTTAAGACTGTCGCTAGTTGGTTAAAGGCGGAGCAGGATGTAGTCTATGCCTCACTGGGTCCACTCAGACACAACATGAAGCACTTGCTTGCACAAAAAAATTTTCATCACTCAGCCTTCTGTGTGCGTAATTACGCGCTGCGTAATTGCGTGCTCCATGCGCAGGAGTGCACCGGAGAAGACCTCTGGTGAGGAAAAAAAGGTTGAGATAGCAGACCTGCTGCTGTAAATAGGAACAACGGAGGATACAAATTGCAACAGTGTAACGATAAACAGAGCAGACCAACAGCTCCTCAGGATGAACCGGTTAATAACAATAAAATCAGCAGTCATGAACTTGATAATAAATATCTCACACTGCGACTGCATGCAGGCAGGTGTGAGCTCAAAAGTGAGGCTCCATGAAACAAATAATCATTCTGTCAGAACCCTGAGAACAGAATGGGTCATGGAGAAAGTAGAAACATCACGTAGATAAAAACGAATAATTGAACATGCGATGACCAGGCAGCCGCCATACAAATATTCTCCACTGTCATCCCTCCATGCAGAACCATGGAGGATGAAAACCCTCTGGTAGAATGTGCTGAGATTCTCTGGAGGATCCAGTCCAGATGAACTGTAAACTTCAGAAATAGCTTCACACAACCAGTGTGAGAGGTGCTGGGTGGATAGAGGACATCCCGAAGAGCTGTCCCAGTAATGTACAAACATACGCTGAAAGCGGCGCAGTGCGGCCGTGTGCACCACGTAACATGAAAAATGCACGTATGGGACAGAAGGAGGTGAGATGTTGCTTCCTCCTCAGAATTATGAGGAAGAGGATCAAACCCATCCAAGGTTATCACTCTCGATCTGAATGAGCTTGCGATGTTTTTCAGAGCAGGGTTAAAACGCAGTACAGCTGAACTGCCGTCAGCTTGAATTCTGAGACATGAATGAGTATCAGAGAGAGCAAACAAACACTCACTCTCTTTGTCGACGTCAGATCTAACAGCAGGGCTGTTTTAATGACAGAATTTAAGTGAAACCTGATCTAAAAACTCAGAATGAGCTTTGACCAGAGTGTGCAGGACCATCATTAGGTCTCACTGTGAAGCTAGTGGACGTGACACCGTTCTTTGTCTCCGTACACCTTTCAAGAAACGCTTCATCAACGGGTGATTAAGAACTGTTCTGTCACAGAAGCCCTTGTGACAGGAAGAAATACCTGCAGCATAAGTTTTAATTGTGCTGAACGCTAGATCTCTGTCCATCAGCTGCTGCAGAAAGAACAGCATGCCACGTAGTGGCCATGAGATGGCCTCCATACCTTTCCTCCTGTGGGCGGCCGTGGTGCAGTGGTAGTGGCAGCCGACCTCTGATCGGAAGGTTGGAGGTTCGAATCCCGACTTCCCACACCATGTGCCGTTGTGTCCCTGGGCAAGACACTTAACCCCGAGTTGCTCCCGGTGGGACTGGATGGCGCCTTGCATGGCAGCCTACCGCCACCGGTGTATGAATGTGCGTGTGAATGGGTGGATGGCTGGTACTGTAAAGCGCCTTGGGGCCCCTCATAGGGGGCTGGAAGGCGCTATAGAAGTAAGCTCCATTTACCATTTACCATTCTCTGCGCACCAGCGCTGAAAAACTGTCCACTTGATGTGTACAGCGTTGTGGTTGAAGCAGCTCGTGCGCCCTGAACGTACGTACCACATCCTGTGGGAGGCCCATCTTTTCTAAACAGATCTGTTAAGCGGACAGACCCAAAGATGCCGACCTATTGCTGGGTAACTCCTGATTGCTCTTCCTGCCTGGAGGAGAGCATGCCCCACAGCAGTTTCCACAGCCGAACCGATATCAGTCGCTGTATATTCGGGAACCACAGAGCGCATATGCATTCCGGAGCTACGAGGATGACTGATGTTTCTTCCTCCTGGACCCGGTCCAGGGTCCGAGATATCGGCAGGACTGGAGGGAACACAGAAAGGAGCATTTTTGGCCACGGTCTGTGAGCGAAGGCGTCCACTCCTAATGGTGGGTTGTCTCGTGGGCTCAGTGAGAACCATAATTGACACTGGGTGTTCTCCCATGTGGCGGACAGATCCACTGCTGCTCGGCCAAACCTGCTCCAAAATCCGAGAAATCAGCTTGGGATGGAGGCTCCAATCTCTGTGGCGGGGACCGCCCCTCGACATGATATCCGCTCGCCTGTTCAGGACGCTGGGAAAGTATACTGCTCTGATGGAGAGCAGGTTTTTGTGTGGCCAACACAACAGCTGTTTCGCGATGTGTAACAGTTGAGCTGAGCGCACATCTCCCTGATGGTTTATGTAAACTGCCATCACCTTGTTGTCTGTGTGGATCAGAACATACTGATCCCGCAGTAGGGGCAAAATGCTGAGTCACGTTTCAGACCGTGAAAAAAACATTCTAGCACATTATGTAAAGTGACATGTGGTCCAGCCACCGTGCTCCCACTGCTTGGGACAGACACATTCCTCCCAGCTTGACAGGAACGCGTCTGTGAAAAACTGAGACGTGTGACGTAGGCCTGCTGATGGGAACTCCCTCTGACAGAATGAGGGGGTTTCTCCAGTGATTCAGATCAGTTCTCACGGAGGGGGGGCACAAAGATAATCCACCTCTTCTGGCGCACAGGATCTATGCGCAGGCGGGCGAACCATCTCTGAAGGCGTCTCATGTGAAGTAAACCCAGCGGATCCACGATGTGGGCCGCTGACATCGTCCCAGGAGTCGCACGACAGGCAGAACTGTCACTATGCTGCAGGGTTTGACCCGGCGGAGCTGAGCTGATAGAGCTTCGGCTCTCAGCTGTGATAAACGGCTCTCGTTGTAGTTGAGTTTAGCTCCACTTCCACACAACCAATCATATGGGACGGACGAACGGATGTTTTCCCCAGTTTATATAAACCCCAGGTTTAGCAGGTGGAACACTAGCGTTTTGGTCTGTGCGACTGCTCTCTAACTGGACCAAGCTAATAAGAACAGATCATCCAGATTAAAAGATTTCTCATTCCTGCCATGTGTAACGACTACAGAGCCATCTCCACGCATTTCGAGGACGTGCGTGGAGTTTTTCAGAATGATTGAAAATGTGAAAATATGCGCTCTTCAGATCTATGGAGGTGAAAACCAGTTGTTCTGGTGAAGTTCTCCAGCAGCTGTTTGTCATCATGTGGAATTGTCTCCCCATGATCGAATTGCTGAACATGAACAGGTCGAGAATGGATCTCATCCCTCCGGTTTTTTATCAGAACCAGGAAGTAGTGGGAGGAACACCCCCCCCCCCCTCCGTATTTTCCTCTCCGTTGGGAACTCTGGAAATCATGTTTTTTTGTCAGAAATCCCAGAACTTCTCTGAACGGTGGGGGTTGAGCTGCGAACTGCAGCGTGTAACCCCTTCTGATCAGACGGTCCGTCCATCTGTCCAGGGAACACGCTCGCTGCCACTCTGAGTAGCGCTCGGAGAGCGGGCACACATTTGTGTTGTGTCATGTTTCTCATGAAAGTCAATCAGACTAAAAATCCTTACTGCCATCACTCGCTCCGGAGATTCTTCGGGGAAGCCCAAGCAGGGCTCTGACAGAAAAAAGGGCTGTATGTGTGCCTCTGTGCTGAGCCCAGGCTGCGGTCTCACATAAAGCAGAGGTGAGCCGGCGCACACTAAGAGGAGGCGTGAGCGCTTTCTGAGTGAAACGCCGTTTCGGTGGAGGCTGCAGGTGTCATGGAGAAACACGTTTACTCTCGCTGCGCTGTGAGTGGGTAGAAAACAGCAGAAATTAAAACGGGCTCTGGCTGAAAACGAGGGATTTTACCAGACTCGGTCTTCTGAAAAAAATATAATTTTAGCTGATGTGGCAGACGAGTGTTTTGTGATATTTACTGAACTGCGGTGCCATTTAAAACGCTGTTTAGAGGTTACTGGCTCGTTCTGTGTGGGGAATGTGTGAAAAGAAGCAGCTGAGAGATCAGCTGATCTGACAGTCTCGGATGAAAAACTTTACTTTCAGAGGTGTTTCTGTTTTATATCAAAAACATACATCATCAAAAATCACATACCTTCCCCTCAAGGATCTGTTACCTGGTGGAGGTAGCTGGTGGAGTAGCGGGGCGTGAAGTCGCTGCCGCAGCTGTGGAGCCCCTCTGGTGCTGTTGCTGGCCAAGGCGGTCCCTCCAGCGGCCGGAGGGGCAGATGGACTGTGATGTCACCAGATGGTGTACAGTCTCTGAGACCTCCTCGGACCTCTGCGATTTCTCAAGGATGGTCCTGAAGTTGGCCCCTAACAGCGCCTCTGGGGTGATGGGGCCCTCCAGCAGGTCTTTCTGCAGCCTCTCGGACAAAGATGGTGAGAGGTGGAGCCAAGTGTTCCTCTGGATCATGGTCATCCAGGTGGAGATGGAGGCGACGGTGGAGATGGATGTCTTCAACTTGTCGGGCCCAGCTGCAGCCTCGTTCCAGTGTGACGTCACAGCTGGACAGTGAGGCCAGATAGGGTCAGGGCGACGAGCTGGAGTGGAGCCAACCTTGCCGCCAGATCATCCGATCAGGGCAGAGGGAGGCGAGGGACGGAAAGTCCCTTGTGTTTACATCCTCCTGGATTATGCCAGGCAGCTCCGAGAGGAGGGTGCCGACGGCTGGGAGCGGTGTGGTCGCAGACGTGGGAAGAGCCGAGGTGGCTGAGTTTACACGTTAGAAAAGGCGGTGACGTCGTCCAGCGAGTAGCGGCCCTCCACGGAAAAACGTTGAGTGGGGCTGCTGCTAACATCGTCTTTTTCGAGGAAATCGTTCGACTACTGCGAGGAAAAAACACGTTAGAAAATGCAGTGGCGTCGTACAGCAGGTAGCAGCCCGCCACAGAAAAGCACTCCTCGGCGCTTACCTTGAACAAGGCTGCTCGTCTCTGCTTCTCCTCAGGGAGGAAGAGCTCACCGGGACGGCAGGAGGTTGGCATGGCGGAGACCCAGGCATCCTTAGCAAAGGTTGTGCTGGTCAAAGCTGGACAACTTTTCCTTCTTCGTTCTTCAGACAGTGCTAGCTAGCTGACTGAATAAAAAATTGGAGCCAATTACCTGGTCTCACTGTAATTTATATTGACCGGGGGTGAGGCCCACACACAGCAGGTGGGAGTGGACTAAAGTTTTTAGTGCTGCGCTGAGCGCCTAGGGATAAACCCCACTAGCGACAGTCTTAAAGGGGGAAGCCTATACATCGTTTTTTTTTTGTCTATATTCTGATTTAAATCATTTTGTATTTTGCTTTGTGTGTTACCTGTTGTTTTGTCTGTACAGCACTTTGGTTGGCCTTGTAGCTGTTTTAAGTGCTTTATAAATAAAGTGGTATGGTAAGGTATGGTATGGTATGGTATTCGAAATAGAACTAACACATAATGAACACAAACTAACACATAATGAACACAAACTA
>NC_056518.1:1003765-1004084 GCF_014905685.2 Nematolebias whitei
AACACATAATGAACACAAACTAACACATAATGAACACAAACTAACACGTAATGATCACAAACTAACACATAATGATCACAAACTAACACATAATGAAAACAAACTAACACATAATGAACACATAATGAACACAAACTAACACATAATGAACACATAATGAACACAAACTAACACATAATGAACACTTACTAACACATAATGATCACAAACTAACACATAATGAACATAAACTAACACAAACTAACACATATTGAACACAAACTAACACATAATGAACACAAACTAACACATAATGAACACATACTAACACATAATGAAC
>NC_056518.1:1004094-1015763 GCF_014905685.2 Nematolebias whitei
TGAACACAAACTAACACATAATGAACACATACTAACACATAATGAACACATACTAACACATAACCTAAGCTAACAAGAACAGATGAATCACTAAAAGAACAATGCTAAATACCTAAACGAAATGATTAACAATGAACATAAATTTTACCCATAATCCCTCACTGAGGCCATGTGACTGGCAGTCAACCACAATGAACCAATGAGGTAGTCTAATTGAGTCACAAGGACCCACCCCCCAAGAGATAATAAATAAAGTGCTATGTGTTGTCATCATTGTATGTTCCCATACAAAGACCAAATTGTCTCTGCATTTAACCCATCGCACCTGGAATACACCCAGGTGGAGCAGTGGGCAGCTATGTAAGCTGCCTGGGGAGCAATTCGGGATTGGGTGTCCTGTTCAGAGACACCACTATATGTGCAATGACTGGGGATTGAACCCAGGACCTTCAGTTCCTGAGTCGGCTGCCCTGCCCCTAAAAGATAAATGTATTGATGAGACTACCTGTATAAATACATGTTAAAAAAAAATCTGAGCAATGAAATTACCAAACAGGTCACAGTCGAAACAATGAAACGGGGAGGGGAGAACGGGAGGGGGGATTCCTCTGGATGCGCAGAGCATGTGAATCTCACATGCTCATAGAGCAATTTTGCTCCGCTTGGAGCACAAGCTTGCAGCAGAAGGAATATAGTGATCATTGACTTCCTGGTAGGCTACTGTTTTTTTTAAACCAGCTGTGTCACAGAAACTGTTCAGAAAAAAAAACAATTACTGTACGTATTTGTGCATGTTACCGGTACGTACTATAGCACACTATGGTCCATTGTGGTCAACTGCTGGTCACATGGCCTCAGGGAGGGATTATGGGTAAAATTTATGTTCATTGTTAATCATTTTCATTAGCTGTTTAGCATTGTTCTTTTAGTGACTAGCCTGTTCTTGTTAGCCTACTGGTAGTTTGTGATCATTGTGTGTTAGTTTGTGTTAGGCCATTCTGTAGCGTAACCATGAGTGAGGGAGGTAGTTGTCATGAAGACCTGTGGGGTTCACTCTGTCTGCGTGTGCTGGACAGTAAAATCTATGATCTACAACAAGGTTTGTACATAGTAGCTGTGTGCTGTAACTCAAGTTACAATGTGGTCACCTGCGGCTTATATATGTACAAATGTATTTATTTATTTTGTGCAGCCTATATTGAGGTGCGCTCTATACACCGGCAGTTACGGTAATTACAAACAATTTCTACTCCATCATTGACAAAATACATTTTCATCAGAACCTCAAAACTATCCTGATGATTGAAATAAAGGTAACACAACTTAATAATAAAAAAAACCTTTAAATAGAAAAGCTAATTTGTTTAATTATCAAATCAAAGAGCTACAATAAATACAAGAGCACCGCCAGGTTGAATGCTCAGAGTTCAAAATACACGTGTTTTAAACCTACTGACATTAAAACACGTTTTTATTAAAGAGTTTCCACCATTTCATTAATAATTTGTCAATCATCTGTGTTGTTGTGATGAAGTCTGTTGATTTTATGAGGATCAAAAGCTTCGTAAAGTTTCTTGAGTTGATCTGTGAAGGTAAGTGCTGGCAGACGAGCCTTTATGAGTCCCAGCGTTACAGAGGGGCACGATGTGTGCTCACACTGAACTGTTCCTCTGAAATTATACATTTTACTTTAAAATATTTGCATCCCAATTAATACATTAAATCAACATAAATAATAATGTTAACTTTTTAAACAGATTTCTACGTTTACACCAACTTCTTTCAAGTTTTGATCAAAAGCTAACTGTAATTCTCGTCATCGGAACGATTTCTCTCATTTTTGCTTCATGTACAGGACGTTAAACGAATGACGAGGCACGGAGTGATGAGAACGTGTGCGTTCTGTGAACATGCAGCGTGAACATTGAGTGTGAAGAAGCTGAATCTGGGTTCATGAATTTAAACCAAGCAGCTGAATTAGCAAAAACAAAGCTAAAAGACAAAAGTAGAAAACCTGAAGCTAAAAGCTGAAATGATCAAAACAGCAACTAAAACGTGCACAGTAGATGCTTATATTATCTAAGCTGTAGGTAAATAGAATAGAAAGGTGTCTTAAGTAGCAGAACATTAGCTAAAACCTAAATGTATAGCATTAATCACAAAATGTTTTGACTCATACGTGCAGAAAACCAGACAGGAAAGCAGCTAAAATGATCCATTCTAGTTGTGATGAAAGCAAATGTTATTTATTGCACCAGTGTTTATGGTGACGGCTCCGAAGGGCCACATGTGGTCCCAGGGCCACAGGTTGCAGAGGCCAGGTTTAAAAACAGCCTCCTCATCCTGAATGAACTTCAAGCGTTTGTGTGTTTCAAGATGTACACGAGGCCCGTGATCAACCCGGTCCCAGAGACTGAGAACAACTCCAAGGCAGCCGAAAGACAGAAAGCCAAGGACAGCAAGATGACCGATGAGCAGATCATGGAGAAACTAAGTCTGTGAAACACACTCGCTGAGATTTGCAGAGGGCAGAACAAATCCTTGTGTTGGGCCTCATCTCTATTGACCTTTTATTTGTTGTTCTTGGTGATTCTCAGGAACCATTGTCAGCGTGGGAGATCCAAAGAAGAAATACATTCGTTATGAAAAGATCGGCCAGGGGTGGGTCAGAGCTCAGCCTTTCTCAAATGATAGAGTGACGCGTCCAAGAAAAGCTGTGCAGCTGTCACTGACGTTCACATGAAGTTAGATTTTAATCTGTTTTGATTTGTTTTCAGGGCGTCTGGCACCGTTTACACAGCCATTGATGTTGCCACGGGACAAGAGGTGAGCGTTCTTCTTCTCATACTTCTGTTCTTTGTGTGAGTGGTCCGTCAGTGAAAATGTTCAAGTGCAGAACCCATTTCAGCTAAATCTGCTTTTATGGATCACATTCTAGAACTAAATACAAATCCTCTGCTCTGATTGGTTGGGTTTGTCTGCAGGAACATGTTTACAAGATGTTTTTTTACAGGTGGCCATCAAACAGATCAATCTGCAGAAGCAGCCAAAGAAAGAGCTGATCATCAACGAGATCCAGGTCATGAAGGAGCTGAAGAACCCCAACATCGTAAACTTTGTGGACAGGTAACGCCGACACATACTGCGGAGACGCACGAGAAGGAAACGGCTCACAGTACCAATGTGTGTGTTTAGCTTCCTGGTTGGAGACGAGCTTTTTGTGGTCATGGAGTACCTGGCAGGAGGATCTCTGACTGACGTGGTGACAGAGACGTGCATGGACGAGGCTCAGATTGCTGCAGTGTGCAGAGAGGTTCCTCACATCTCCAACAGGCTGTGTCCACTACAGCGTCATGAGAACACGTCTCTTGATCAAGAAGTTTTCTCATTTTCTGTTCCATGTGTTCAGGTCCTTCAAGCCCTGGAGTTTCTGCATGCCAACCAGGTCATCCACAGAGACATCAAGAGTGACAACGTCCTCCTGGGGATGGACGGATCAGTCAAACTCAGTGAGGACACACACAACAGCACAAGCAGCTCTTCCGACATGTTGAAGCAGTATTTATAGTTGGAAGGACTTTTACATGAACTGCATTTACACAAATAATGCACCATTATTATAAAATGACATTTTTCATTACCGTATTCTCCACCGTACACGTCGCACCGCCCAATAAGTTGCATCAGTCCAAATATGTTTAATAACGTGGAAAAATCCATAAATACGTCACTTCACCGTATACGCCACATCTATTATGTGTCACCGCTGACAACCTGGAAATGTGGCCGGTGTTGTGCCAAAAATCGATTGGCTGCCAAATGGCGGCCGCAGCAGCGTGCACGGGAGGACTTTAACAAGAACTTAACGAGACTAACACTTGAAAACAAGTGTTTGCTCAACATTATAGTAACGGTGCGTCTCAGCTGAACTTTTACTTAATAAATGCACTTCAATGGTCAAATCAGCTGCATTTCTCCGAGGCGGTGCAACAAAATGAAGCTGATCTGACGGCTGCTCCAAGCGAGCAGAACGAAGGTGGCAGTCTATGGCAACCCAGTTGTGTCATTAATAGCCACTTTTACCTATTACATGACACAACGGCATGCCATACTCCTCAAGTGCCATCTAGCAGCTGAAAATGGTAGTGTTCAATATTTTCAGTGAGAATGAATGAAAACATTCACATCTCAGCCAACAGTTGGTTTATAAATCTGGAAAACAATCCATAAACATGTTGCTTCGGCGTGTAAGTCACAGGGCGTGCAAATTATGCAAAAAACCACGAGCTATGGCGAAAAATACAGTCCTCGTTTTTCACCATGTGTATTTTTAACGTGCTGTAGCACCCTCGGCGCCCCCACAGCCTTGCCCTGAAAACATTTACGGTAGCTTTGTGCACCTCTGAATTAAAACACGTCTGCAATGAGAACTTTATAAATTGGTACTTGCATTACAAAGTATAAGAAACAGCCCTGTTTCAGGTCAGTACCTAAGGATAAAGCAGGGTTTTAGTGAAGCGTAATGAAGCCCAGCCCTCTCGAGCAGTCCTCACCAGAGGAACATCCCTCAGAGTTGAAACGAGTCACAGACTTTGTGTGATCCGACACTTTCATGGTTTTTGCACAATTATAGTTTAAGTTTCATGATTCAGGACGTTTTTCTCCAACACAAGTTTGATGACGTCACTCTAATATTTGAATTGTATAAAATTCATTGTTACATCATCAAATTGTTAACATTTTTGTCTGAGTGTGTCTTGCTGCTGTAGGATTTATAGTTTTGTGCTGACTAGGCGCAGAGTGCTCACCCCAGCTTCCACAGTCAGTTATTTTAGCTCAAAATAGTTCCTTCAACACAAAAAGTATGTTTGTTTTTTTTACTTTTCTCCTAAAACATTAGAGAAACATGAAAATTACATGTAAGATCTGACTCGGACTGATTGTTTGACACTTATTTTTCAGTCTGCCTCATTAACTTGGCAGTCAGGGAGTGACAGACACAGGCCTGTGGTTTCCATGGTGACCATGGCAGCAGCTGTAACATTTCTTTTGACCTTGCTTCTCGTTACACTTCTGACAGCGTGCATGTATCGGGGCTGTTGTAGCTCAGTGGTCAGTGCTGCGGTCTTGTACTCCTGAGGCCGCAGGTTCAAGCCCAGGTTGCATTAGCCGGGGTGTGTGATGTAAAAGCGTTGGCAAAGCGTGGCTGAGGCAGCCCTGCAGAACGGAGCAGCTGAAAGAGAAACGGCATGTGTAACGGAGGCAGTCTGTGCAGCAGCTGCGCTCACGTCCCACAGACTTACGAGAGCTCAGAGAAGTTTAACGTGACGTCAAGTCATGAAATCTATTTTTGTTTTTTCAGCTGATTTTGGCTTCTGTGCCCAAATCACTCCGGAGCAGAACAAGCGCAGCACCATGGTGGGGACTCCATACTGGATGGCTCCGGAGGTGGTGACCCGCAAAGCTTATGGACCCAAAGTGGACATTTGGTCCCTGGGGATCATGGCCATAGAGATGGTGGAGGGAGAGCCCCCCTACCTGAACGAGAACCCTCTCAGGGTGAGTGTTTCCTCATCAACAGCTGTTTCTGCGTCCAGGTGTGTCTCAGTCTTTAGGATCCGTTTATTTTTGGATTTATTTTGAAATGGTTCTAAGAATACTTTACTGATAAAACTTTAGTTATCTCAGATCTTCCACGTGCATCATCCTGTTCAGGCTGTCGTTTGGTACTCCGTATTAGTTTACCTTATTAGTGTTTGTGTACATCTTACATCCTCGTTGATTGTTGGATGTAACTGGCACCTTGAGTTTAGTTCCACCACGTGTACCACACGTGATGAATGACAGTAAAGAACCTTGAATCATGTGGCTGACCTTTAAAAGTCTGAACAACGTCCTCATGAAGCCTGGTCTGAACAAAATCAGTAACAAATAATAACCGTTGAATATGTGAAATGAAGATGACGAAGATCAAGCATGGTGTGTTAATATCATGTTAATATCATGTTGATGTTGTGTTCAACTTCAGTGTAAACGGCTTTAGAACAAAGCTGAGGACAGTCATGACTCGTGTGTCGAATATAAACATGACATTTGATCCGATGTGATCAAACATCATGAATACTCTTAATACAGCTAACGGTGCAAGTTACTGTGGAGGCCAGCGTCCTCCAACCCTCCTCTTCCTCTTGTTGCAGGCGTTGTATTTAATCGCCACCAACGGGACTCCGGAGCTGCAGAATCCAGAGAAACTGTCCCCCGTCTTCAGGTCCTTCCTGTCCCGCTGTCTGGAGATGGATGTGGAGAAACGAGGCTCAGGCAGAGAACTTCTGGAGGTACAGCACGCACAGAAGAGACGAAACCACTCGCCGGTTTGGAAACCCTAGTGTTTTACCCACACACGATCCTGGACGCTTTGAGTTTAGACAAGTTGTGATCCTTTCTCTTTTGTCTGCTGGCTTCAAACAAACATGCATCACGCTTCAAACACGCTCTCATCTGCTGCAGAGCTTCACTGAACATTTTTATTTTGAATCATTTACATCCTGGACCTGTCCGTTTACAATAATGCAAAGTATGAAAGGGATTTTAGTTTTCTCATCATTCTGTTTAACTAAAGTTTAGGTCTGTCACAATAACACATTTTGCTGGGCGAAGAATAAATGTTGCTTAATTTGTTTTGAGTGTAGTACCTTTTTTTGACCACTGGGTGGCAGTATAAGACTGGCTGAACCGAAGGATGCATAGTGAGGGAGCGAGTAGTGTGTCTCTTTAAGAAAAATGGGAGGGGGGCCCCTTGACATCACATGGGCTGTCTCTCCTTCCTTTATTCGGTTCTAAAAATGGCGGACGCTCGGTGTGGTTTGAGCTCTTTAGCATTTTTCACACAAAGCTTTTGATAAAAACTCAGTAAACAAGTTTTCAGCTTCTTTTTGCAGAAAAAACAACTTTTTAGATGAAGGCACGAGTTTCAACCGTCAATTTTGGAGCTTCAACAAGACGGAGGTTTTTTCCCTGAGGTCGGCCTGTTAGCTTAGCTTGTAGCTTAGCTCGTAGCTTAGCTCGTAGCTTAGCTTCTCAGCTTTGCTGCTTTTAACGATCCAAAAACGTGATTTTGGTCGATTAAAACAGATTTTAAAGAGAAAGGGGGGGTCAGTGAAGAGTTGAGCCTTTTGTCCTCCAGTGTGTTCAGTAGAAAGAGAGACACGAAGAAACGATGAAGCTGATAAATGAAAATGAGGTCGATAATTTTCATTTATCATGTGATTAACTGATTTATTGTGACAGGTCTACTAAAGTTGTTTTCATGCACTTCTTTCTTTTTTCAAATGTGTATTTGTCCATGGCGTTAGCAAAAGATCCCATGAACACAGCTGATGAGTCCCAGGTGGAATTTATTTAATGTACGTCTAAAGCTGATTACGAGTCAACGTATGAAACGTTGTAACGCTCCTCCAGTGCTGAGCTGACATCTGGTGTGGCAGCAGCTGAAACTGATCCTCGACTCATCCTCAGAACATCGCACAACTACAGTGGGGAGAACAAGTATTTGATAGACTGTTGATTTTTCAGGTTTTCCCACTTGCAAAGCTTGTAGATGACTGTAATTTTTATCATAGGTACTCTTCAACTGTGAGTGATGGAATCTAAAACAAAAATCCAGAAAAATACAATGTATGATTTTTAAATAATTTATTTCCATTTTATTGTGTGAAATAAGTATTTGATACACCAGAAAAATGAAACTTAATATTTGGTACAGAAACCTTTGTTTGCAATTACAGAGCTCAGACGTTTCCTGTAGTTCTTGACCAGGTTTGCACACACTGCAGCAGGGATTTTGGCCCACTCCTCCATACAGATCTCCTCCAGAGCCTTCAGGTTTCGGGGCTGTCGCTGGGCCACACGGACTTTAAGCTCCCTCCAAAGATTTTCTATGGGATTCAGGTCTGGAGACTGGCTAGGCCACTCCAGGACCTTAAGATGTTTCCTACGGAGCCACTCTTTAGTTGCCCTGGCTGTGTGTTTTGGGTCGTTATCATGCTGGAAGACCCAGCCACGACCCATCTTCAGTGCTCTTACTGAGGGAAGGAGGTTGTTGGCCAAAATCTCACGATACATGGCCCCATCCATCCTTCCCACAATATGGTGCAGTCGTCCTGTCCCCTTTGCAGAAAAGCATCCCCAAAGAATGATGTTTCCACCGCCATGCTTCACGGTTGGGACGGTGTTCTTGGGGTTGTACTCATCATTCTTCTTCCTCCAAACATGACGAGTGGAGTTTAAACCAAAAAGTTCTATTTTTGTCTCATCAGACCACATGACCTTCTCCCATTCCTCCTCTGGATCATTCAGATGGTCCTTTGCAAACTTCAGACGGGCTTTGACATGCGTTGGCTTGAGGAAGGGCACCTTGCGTGCACTGCAGGATTTTAATCCTTGACGGCGTAGAGCGTTACTGATTGTTTTCTTTGAGACTGTGGTCCCAGCTCTATTCAGGTCATTGACCAGGTCCTGCCGTGTAGTTCTGGGCTCATTCCTCACCTTCCTCAAGATCAATGATGCTCCACGAGGTGAGATCTTGCATGGCGCCCCAGACCGAGGGAGATTTTCCGTTATTTTGTATTTCTTCCATTTTCTAATAATTGCACCAACTGTTGTTGCCTTCTCACCAAGCTGCTTGCCTATTGTCCTGTAGCCCATCCCAGCCTTGTGCAGGTCTACAATTTTATCCCTGATGTCCTTACACAGCTCTCTGGTCTTGGGCATTGTGGAGATGCTGGAGTCTGATTGATTGAGTGTGTGGACAGGTGTCTTTTATACAGGTCACGAGTCCAAACAGGTGCAGTTAATACAGGTAATGGGTGGAGAACAGGAGGGCTTCTTAAAGAAGAACTAACATGTCTGTGAGAGCCAAAATTCTTACTGGTTGATAGATGATCAAATACTTATTTCACACAATAAAATGGAAATTAATTATTTAAAAATCATACATTGTATTTTTCTGGATTTTTGTTTTAGATTCCATCACTCACAGTTGAAGAGTACCTATGATAAAAATTACAGTCATCTAGAAGCTTTGCATGTGGGAAAACCTGAAAAATCAACAGTGTATAGAATACTTGTTCTGCCCACTGTACTTCATTTTTAAAACTTTGGCAACACTGTGTCTGTTAGCATAATATCTCTTAAACTAGCTTTGAGTGAAACTTTCAGGAAATCATTGGATGTGCACGTTCAGAGTCCGTACACTTCAAAATGGGCACTACACAAAAACGGCTATCAGTGAGTCACATGGTGAGATCATATTCTGTGTGGTAGTAGCTGAAAGTCATCACTTTCTTTGAGAGCTAACACTTCAAGGGTTTCATGTTCCTCATTTTTGCCCAGACTTTCAAAAGTTTTGTAGATTTGAAGTCATTTTGTACGGTTGTGTAATCTCTGAGCGTCTGTGGGCTGCTGGGTTTGAACGATCCAAACTGTGACCTGTGCTTCTCTTCTTCTTCTCTTGTTGTTCTTCAAAGTGCCGGCCAGACGACATGTTGTGGCTCATGCTCTGATGGTCTCATGTGGATTCCAAATCTGGATCTTGAAGTTCTTTTCTCTCTTTGTCAGGATCCGTTCCTGATGCTGGCCAAGCCTCTGTCCAGCCTCACTCCGCTCATCCTGGCAGCCAAGGAGGCCATGAGGAGCAACCATTAACCCCCAGCTCTAAAGACTGTTCCAAGAAGGCCAGGCAGACCCTGCTGGAGTCCATAGAGTCTGAAGATCACAGATCCTCAAGTGTTCGTGTTTGTCATTGTCAGAAAATGCTGCTCCACTTTTCCTCACGTCTCCTGATCGTCTGTTTGTGCCTTCACCTGGCGCGGCTCGTTTGGACCCACCCGGGCCTCAGTACCAGCCTGTTTCTAAACATTTTGCACAACAGAAGCCAGATTTACACCCACAGATGTGCTAAGATCTGTTTCACCTGCTCTGCAAGAGTTTCAACTCAACGCCTTCAGAGATTTACTGAGAAGACAAAACTGTAGGTTGTTACACAAAGTATGTAAAAGAATAATTTCATGTTGGAGCTCAGAACAGGTTCAGTCAGGTCGTCTGGACAGATTCTTCTCGTTTCACATGGAAGGTTCATCAGTCTGAGGCCTGCCGACCTGCTCCCTAAACCTAACCCTCTGACCTTAAACCAAACTCTCACCCTAACCCCACCCTTTGACCCTAAACTTAACCCTGACTGCCAAGCCTAAGCTGGCCCTCTGACCCTAAGCCTCTGACCTTTGACCCTAAGTTTGACTGCCAACACTGACCATAAAACCCCAGACCTGGACCTCTGACACTGGACTCGGACCCTGACACGTACCCTGGGCCTTACCTAATACTCTTCCTCCTGGAAGCCCTCGGTGGAGTGAGGCCACAGCTGGAGGCCTGGGTGGGGTGATGGGAGCGTGCATGTGTGGCCAGTGCAGGGATGGACTGTGCACGATGCTCTGACCTCTGAGCGACATTATGTGGTGGTTTCTGTAGGTCTGAGCGTGACATGAAACTAAAACCAAACGGGGATGGGACAGCACGGTCTTTGAGCTGCAGAAAAACCAAATGCGAGTCCTGGTTTGACTCGTAACGTCTGAGAAACCAGTCATTCCAGTACGTACTGAGACTTCACTTTATTTTCTATTCAAATAGATTCTTTTGAAAATAAATGATAGTTGAAAACTTCAGGGTTTAATGTAACTTCATCTCAGAATTCTTGCATGTTGCATTTAGTGAAGGGACAATCTGTGCAAACATTCAAAACAGATTTGACTTCATTTGTCTCTTCAGCTGCGTCTCCTTGTTCTTCATGTTTGTACAACTTAGAAAATTGTTTTTATTTTAAACCAGAAAACAATTTATTTCCTACATGTTTTAGATCTCTTTTGTATATTGTGTAATGTCCTGTATTTTAACAGTTCAAATCTAGTATATACTTTATCATTGTTCTGTTTTTGTGACTAACGGCAAGACACAAATTGTTTTTAGTCTCAAAAACATCACTTATGAACTCCAAGCCAAATAATAGATTGAAAATAGTCAGAAACTGAAGCCTTTTTATTGTTTTGTTTTGATCTTTGAACCAGATGTACTTTGTTGTACATGATAAATCTATAAAAATCTGTTTAAAAATGGATGAAAAAGATGCTTGTTGTGCTAAAACAGATTGATAAACCAATTCTATAACTTTATTTTGAACACATGGACTGTGTTTGATGGAAATAAATGTGTTAATCATGAAACTGACAGCTTTTGTCCTTGAATAAAACCCATAAAGCTGGACCTGAAGAGATTTGTGTAAAATAAAAGCCTAGCTTTCATGAATTCATACTGCTGCTGCCTTTTGTGACACAATTTTAGACTAAAATGATTTGAACATTAAGCAAAAATCTCATGTGATGGTTGCGAATGTCACTCAGGGTATGTGTTATGCATAACTCGCAACTACTACCACATCCAAAAAGATCATTTTTGCAAATGTCATGAACAGGTAAGACAGAATGTTAGTTGCAGTTCCACGACTCGTCCACAAGATGGCGATGCTCCGTCAGACCACCAGCAGAACGCTGGCTCCGCCCACATTCAGCTTCCCTTCCTCTGGCTTTAACGCAGCAGCGTCGCTGGCTCCGCCCACATTC
>NC_056518.1:1015773-1020390 GCF_014905685.2 Nematolebias whitei
CTTCCTCTGGCTTTAACGCAGCAGCGTCGCTGGCTCCGCCCACATTCAGCTTCCCTTCCTCTGGCTTTAACCGCAGCAGCGTCGCTGGCTCCGCCCAAATTCAGCTTCCCTTCCTCTGGCTTTAACCGCAGCAGCGTCGCTGGCTCCGCCCAAATTCAGCTTCCCTTCCTCTGGCTTTAACGCAGCAGCGTCTTCGTGTAAACTCGGATGTCCCCATCTCTACGTTCCTGCAGACCGGTCGCTCTCAGCATTCAGAAGCACGTGCGTCGACTCCGTCATTCTGCAGTCAACATGGCGGAAGAGGCAAAGAAGCTGGCAGCCTACGCCGCTGTGGAGAACCACGTCCAGGTACAGTGAGCGTTCAGGTGACGTCTGTCCGCTACCATCATGTAAACACATTTTAACCCGCTCTTTTTGTGGTTTGCACGTAACAAGGGTTTAAACAGTTCTGTGCTCGCGCAGCTTGTCCGTGCCATGTTGAGACAGAGTTAGTTTATTCATGCACGGATCGACACCGTTTTTAACTTATTGCACAAGTTTAAAGCGCACGAGCCTTTCACAGATGCCGCCATGTTTGTTTAGCGCAAAGCATTGTGGTCCTGTTCGGGCGCGTGACGAACGAGTCGTAGAGATGGAGTTGCGACACCCTTTGAACTCGCCGACACGCGGTCACGTGGTTCATCCAATAGTTCCAAACAGCTCATCCAGTCAGTCTGAGCAGCTGCTGGCGCAACACAAACATCCATCATCTTTACCCGCTTCTTCCATTTTGGGTCACGGGGTCACAGGTGCCCATGTCCAGCAATCACTGCGAGGGGCGGGGGACACCCTGGACAGGTCTCCAGTCCATCACAGGGACACATAGAGACAAACGAGACAAACAACCATTCACTCTGTCACTCACACCTAGGGACAATTTAGAGTTACCAATCAGCCTAACATGCATGTTTTTGGTCTGTGGGAGGAAACCGGAGTACCTGGAGAAAACCCATACAGCACGGAGAGAACATGCAAACTCCACCCAGAAAGGCCCCTGGACCGGGGTTTGAACCAGGGACCTGTTCGCTGAGAGGCAGCAGCTCTACCAGCTGCGCCACCGTGCTGCCCTGACACAAAAATCCACTTTTCTAACTTTACCTGACGTCTTTCAGTAATTATTGATCAGTAACGAACTGATTACTGATTATTTCACAGACTATGCATTTTATCAAAGCATTTTTAGAAGCAGCTGATACATTTATCATTATAGAAGGAAACGAGTCTGCAAACACATATTTGTTAGAAAAATAATGTATATGCAATACAGTGATCATATAGTCATGTCAGTGTTTTATAACGTTACACACGATAAAAAAAGATCAGAGTAACTCCTGTTATAAAGTTATTCTGATGTTCTCTGCATGAGAATGCTCCACCTTGTCCTCCATGCAGCAGTTCAGATCTGCTCCATCTTACCTCAGAACATCTGGATGAATTATTGATTTCTATAGAAGATATTAATTCAACCTTTATTTAAACAAGTTCGTCCCATTGAGCCTTGAGGACTCATTTACAAGAGAGACTGAATATAATTGTTGTATTTGTCTTTTTTTATGGAACCAAGTACCTGATAACTGAGTTGATTGTAGCCTGACAACTATTGTAAAACTGTAATTCATTGATTAAAATGTTCATTTAAATGAAACTGTTTCTAGTTAAAATCACAACAGATGACAAAATAAGTGTTAACTGTGCAAAAATTAATTTCCAAACAATTATAAAATATGTAAAATGTAAAACAAGCTTTAATAAAGTACTTTTACTACTATTTATTCTGTTTATTAATGACATCATCTGAAGTCAGCAGCAGCAGCACCATCATCATCATCACAACAACACAAACTGAGAGCTGGAAGTTTAATCTGCACAAACATTTTCAATCAGAGCTCAAAATGTTTCACTGTCAAAGAAATGTGCAAGAAAATAAACTGATGTCACTCTACAGGCACATTTAGAGAGAGGACAGTTCACAGAGACACAGTGAGGACGTGTGAGACAGAGACACAGTGAGGACGAGTGAGACTGAAGGAGGTTCAACCATTTGTTCATCCACCAGAACCAGATGAGAAGAACAGCAGAACTTCCACTGACCAGTGATCTGACCAGTGACCTGACCAGTGATCTGACCAGTGACCTGACCAGTGACCTGACCAGTGACCTGACCAGTGATCTGACCAGTGATCTGACCAGTGATCTGACCAGTGACCTGACCAGTGATCTGACCAGTGACCTGACCAGTGATCTGACCAGTGATCTGACCAGTGATCTGACCAGTGATCACACGTGTTGTTCTAAATTAAACTTTGGTACGAACAGTGTTAAATAATTCATGTCATATTTTTATTGAACAATAATCTTCATTCTAACAGTGACGTAATTTCAGAGACTGAGGAAGAAACAGAAATGAAGCGAGTGAGATGAGGGACAGATGAAAATGTGTCCTCAGAGGACGGGGACATGTCAGGATCCGATGATCCAGGATCAACAGGACCAGGAGGATGGATCAACAGGACCAGGAGGATGGATCAACAGGCAGTCAGGGAACAGAGATGAACAACCTGAGGAACAATTAGAACAAAAAATACATAACAGGACAGAAGAAACTCACAGACAAGAACATTAATTATAAGATAATTAGTACTGCGAAGAAAAATGTTAATGGAAAATAAATTGACATTTTTACAAAAGATCAGATGAAGACAACTGGCATGAAGAAGAACTTCCAGCTCCATCTCAATGTACCTGTGATAGTTTAATAAGTGTTTTGTTACTGTCCTACAGTTTATTGATGCTGATATATTCTTGTAATAATTCTTATTTCTTGTTCTGTCTTGAAACTGAACTGATGAGAATAGGAGCGGATTTGCCACGAAATATAGCAGAAATCAGCAACAAACTCAAAACTACGCTCGGCAGAATGCAGATCTTAAAGTCATCTACCTGGAAGCTGCAGCAGAGGCGTTCCAGCGGGCAGAAGAGGAAGCGCTGCTCCCGGCTTAAGAGGAGAGGATGCCGGGCGGAGGTTATGGTGAGGCTACGAGCTAACGCTAAAGCCGGTAAACTCCCCATGCCGTCTCTCTTTCTGTCGAATGTCCGCTCGTTGGACAACAAGATGGATTTACTTCGTCTGAGAGCGGGCGCCTCAGAAGAGATGAAGAAGTGTGCAGTGCTTTGCCTCACGGAAATGTGGATTACAAGCGAAACGCCGGACACAGTCTTCCAGCTGGATGACAGACTTTTTTTTCGAGCGGACCGCTGCAGCAAACTAACGGGTAAATCACGGGCAGGCGGAGTATGCATTTACGTGAGTAAAAGTTGGTGCACGAACTATACTGTTGTAAATAGCTCATGCTCGAAGGCTTTGGAGCAAATAACAGTGAAATGTTGGCCACATTATCTACCCCGAGAGTTCACAGTGACTTTTATCACAGTTGTTTACATTCCTCCGGACGCTAATGCTAATGAATCACTGCAGGAGCTACATGATATCATCAGCTCGCTGCAGAACAAACACCCCGAGGCTCTTTACGTTGTAGCCGGAGACTTTAACCACGTGAATCTAAAGGACTGTCTCCCAAGCTTTAATCAACATGTGACGATTCCGACACTTGGAGACAAGACGCTGGACCGTGTTTACACGAACGTAAAAGATGCATACAAAGCCGAACCCGGCCCCCACCTAGGACTGTCAGACCACATCTCAATCTTCCTGGCTCCTGCTTACATGCCCCCGCTGAGACGCTCCAGACCGGTACAAAAGGAAGTTAAATGCTGGATCCAGGACAGTGGCCCCATACTGAGAGATTGTTTTGACTGAACAGACTGGCAGGTTTTCAGAGAAGCTGCTGAAAATGGAGGTTCGCTTGATCTGGACCATTACACATCCTCAGTTCTGGGTTACATTAGTACATGTACTGACACAGTCTCCACTATCAGAAATGTTAAAAGCTACCCAAACAGAAAACCTTGGCTGAATGCAGAGGTGCGCACCCTGCTGGAAGCCAGGAACACTGCCTTCAGGTCTGGAAACTCAGAGGAGCTGATTAGGACAATAAAAGAGCTGGTTGCTGGTATTAAGAGGGCCAAGGGCACAAATGCAAAGAGGATCGAGGGTCAATTCATCTCACAAGACACTCGGAGCATGTGGAGGGGCATTAAGTGCATAACAGATTATAAAGGAAGGAGTGAACAATGCCCCAAAGACCCATCTCTGCCTGATGCCCTCAACAAGTTCTATGCACGCTTTGATGACCGGAACAGACCACCCAGCACCAGACTCACCTCACCACCGGATGAAGAGCATCTCAGCGTGACCTCAGCAGAAGTAAGGAGTACCTTCAGGAGGATTAATCCGCACAAAGCAACTGGCCCAGACAACATCCCCGGAAAAGTGTTGAAGGAATGTGCTGATCAGCTCTGTGAGGTGCTGGCAGACATCTTTAACACCTCACTTACCCTAGAGACAGGTCCCACCTGCCTGAAGACTCCCACCATCATCCCAGTCCCAAAAAGCTCTACAGTGACTGGTCTGAATGACTATCGGCCAGTGGCCCTCACCCCGATAGTCGCTAAATGCTT
>NC_056518.1:1025390-1033532 GCF_014905685.2 Nematolebias whitei
TCTGTTTATGTTGCTTTGCTGTGGTAGGTTTGTTTGATGCCTCAAATTGTGCCCTGTCTAGGACACGGTGTGACATCTTTTTTTATACCGTCTCTCCTCATGTTTTCTTTCCTTTTCTTATCTAAGCAAAATATTATTCTGAATAATAATAAGAAGGCCGCGCTAATTATTTTAGCCTCAGCTTCGTGCACTCCGCCCATCTTCGGACGACTGTACGTACATATTCGCGTTGTATCTCGGTGCAATGCCAATAAAGTTTATTCTGATTCTGATTATTCTGAGATTTTGCTTTTGGAAACTTTAATTTCTTTTTTCTGGATTTGGATCACATTTTTTGGGATGATTGTTTCCTCTGGTATCAGATGCTGTGCAGCTGGAAGGATTTTTACTGAAACTGTTTTAGTTTTGGACATTTGTTATGATGTGTAACCATGGCAACAAGGCAGTTTTCTACAACCAACAGAAGCTGATTAACATCTCAAAAGCTCAAATAATATCTCAACTATAGCCCCAAATCTTAAATGAGTTGAGAAGGATGTTCTGTGGATGCATTCTCATCTGCCTGCCAGCTGTGCTCGAGTGCCTGACCACTGAGATCCTGGAACTGGCGGGAGACACGGCTCGTGACAGCATAAGGACAGGATCGTCCATCAGCACCTACAGGGTGCAGTGATGCCCCAAATCCCACGTGAGTTGAAAAGGAGGTGCCGTAGACAAATTCCCGTCAACCTGGCGGCGGTGCTCGAGACCTCACCACCGAGATCCTGGAGCTGGTGAGAAACTCGGCTCGTGTGGAGCTTAGCAGACTGCTAGGAGGAGTGACCATCACTTGGGGAGGAATTCTGTCCGGTATTCGGGCAGTCCTGCTGCCCAGGAGGACCGAGAGGCCCGCCGGATCTGACAGCAAGGTGGATCTGGGTGGACGGATCGGAGCTGGTGAGAAACTCTGCTAGTGTGGAGCTCAGCAGACTGCTAGGAGGAGTGACCATCGCTCAGGGAGGAATTCTGTCCAGCAATCAGGCAGTCCTGCTGCCCAGGAGGACCGAGAGGCTCGCCAGATCTGACAGCAAGATGGATCTGGGTGGACGGATCGGTATCTGTGGCCAGATCCTTCGGCTTCACTGCAGGAGATCCTTCCTGCCCACAGCTATCAGCATCTATAACAGCTCTTGAATGAAACCAGGATGATGAGCTATGACAACACTTAATTTAAGTGAAGTAAATAACCGGTGCGCCTCTTTTGCTGTCTGCCGCCCCGCATCGCAGCCAGAGAACGAGGTCCCAGAGGTTCTCCTGGCTCATCACTCCACCTTCCTCTCAGGAGAGCTGCAGAAGCTTTTGTTGGAGGGCCTTTTTCATCAGCGAGAGATCATTTCAAGATGCTCCACGGCTGCACAACGCCTCCCCAGCTCTGCTATGCCAGCCCCTCCCATCAGACGTCCCCGGCATCCGGAAGTTCATTTTTTTTCCCGGACTTCGCCAACAGGGGGCCCTCTAGGACAACAAACAGAGCTCAAGGGAGGATAACCAGGTGTCGGATTGCTGGAGGTGTGTTGATGACACGATGTGAAATAAACATCATTTTATGATGGAAGTGTCTTTTAGCCAGGCTGTCAGCACGGATGATCTAACAAGCGGCCCCATCACACACACTCATCACGAATGAGCCTTTTAAAGTTGTTTTCATTCACTGCCAGCAGTGCCAACACGTGCTCCCGTGGCATGAAAGCGCGCACGCAACTCTCAGCGCCCGCCGTTCACTTCAACGTTAACGTGAGACCACGGTACGAGCCCAGTAACGTATCTCGCTCTCGGCAGGAGCGACATGCGTTTTCATCGCAGTGATTTCAAACGCACGCTCCCGTGGCGTCAACAGTTTCACAAGCCTCACAGCGGCTCCGCTCCTTCATCCTCGAAGAAGGTTTTCTGAATTAATACTGCAGCTCGTGGAATCACTCAAAAGCTCACGTGATTCGCAGCCAAGAATGAACGCGTTTCTGCAGACCGAGCCCAGTGGTAACCTCGCCCCACCGATGCAGCGCGCTGCTTCCTGACCGCACCAGCGTCAAAAGTGCGCTCCCACGACAATCCTGGCTTAAGGCATCGCATGAATGAGGGCGCGCACACACGACTCTTCAGGGCACGTCGGCTCATACGTGCACCCGCTCCCCGAGCGTTTACACGGAGCAGCTGCACACAACGTGAGCACAACACATGAGCTGTGTCCCACAGCATCAGCAAACGCACAAACGATCTGCATGCTCGGGGGCGCACGTTTTTTCTTTCTCCTTCAGCGCGCACCAGCTCACATCAGCATGCATGTGAGTTCACAGCATCAACGCGTGCCCGCTTTATAACTTTATAAACGAGTGGCAATGAGCGCGCGCTCCAGAAGGATAGGCGAACCATTTTCATCCGGGGATTCACGCTGCAGTACAGCTCAAACCCCGGTGTGGAGGAACTGTAATGATGTTTTCTGTCATTTCTGAACAGATCTCGTCCCCTCTCGCAGAAGCTCAGGAAATTCTGATTTAAATGTAATTTTCCAGAGTCTCAGAAGGAGAGGAAAACGCAGGGTTCCTCTCTCGTCACTCCCTGGTCCCAACGAACCGGAAAGATGAGATTTATTCTAGATTTGTCAATTTTGAACTGTGAGAAACAACACTCCATTAATGTGCCCGAGCCGCTCTGCAGCCGCCGCACAGAGCAGGGAGGAGAATTCTGCTTTATCTGGACATGTTCTGCTGCTGAGCAGTTTATACAGACATGTGGTAGCAGTGCAACTCACATGAACCGGTTGAGTGATATCAGCTGTTTTCTGTCAGCAGACCTACGTCACACATGTCAGACTTCACAGAGGCACACACATTTAACGAGCTGTGGGGCCGCTGTGGTTCTCCACACAGCAGCTCATTTAAATGTTTTTGGAGTGTCGCACAGGGTTTTTTGAATGTGATTCAACACTTGGCCTTGAGCTGCAGAATCATCAGGGTACATCTCATGTATTCTGAACAGGGGGCGGATGTGATGTCCAAAGACGGTCCTTTGCGGCACGGGGACCTGGGACCTTCCATCCAGAGCTATGGCTCAGACACGGCAGAAATCCTGCGAGCGGCTGTGGACGTGTAGCAACACGAGAGAACGCTCAATGTCAACTATAATTATCGTGGAGCCACGGGACGATCCACCATTAGGGGTGGATGTGTCTGCTCACAGCCTGTGGTCGTAATGATTCTTCACCTCCCTCTCTCCCTCTGATATCACGGTTTTCTGAACCGAGCTCAGGAGGAGGGACTGGCAGCTCCTCTGTCCCAAGTGCGTGAACGCATCATGGTTCCCATGCCTACGACACTTGTTATCGGGGCGCTCGTGGAACCTGCCGTGGAGGGAGGACGCTCTCCTCCGGGCGGGAGGAGCGATCAGGAGTTAATCAGAATAGGCCAGCACCTGTGGTCTGGCCGCTGTGCGGATCTTTTTGAGAGGATGGATCTCTCTCAAGATGTAGTGCGTACGATTCAGGATTCACGTGCTGCAACCACCACAGCGCTGTTCACATCAAGTGGTCAGTTTTTCAGCGCTGCTGTACAGAGAAAGGTGTAGAAGCCATTTCATGTTCACTAGGTGGTGTGGCATCCTTTCTGCAGCAGCTGATGGACAGAGATCTGGCGTTCAGCTCGTGTAAAACGTTCACTGCGACCATCTCTTCCTGTCACGAAATTTTTGAGACAGAACAGCTTTAATCATCTGCTGATGAAACATTTTGTAAAAGGTGTACAGAGAAGACGTAGAGGCCACTTCATGTCCACTGGACGACATGCTGTCCTTTTCTGCATAAGTCGATGGACAGAAATCTGGTGTCAACACGATTATCGTGTGCTGCAGCCATGTTTTCTTCTTGTCTCAAAGTTGTCGGAGACGGAACAAACTTTAATCATCCTCTGACGGAGCATTTTGACTCGGATTGAAATAGCAATATAGGCCTGTTTGTGACACGAGAAAACGCTCAGTGTCAATTATGGCTTTCTCTGAGCCCACGAGACGAACCACCGCTGGGGGTGGATGCGTTTGCCCACAGCCCATGGCCCAAAATGCTTCTGTACGCGTTTTTCCTCCACCTCCTCTGATTTTACGGTTCCTGAACAGAGTTCAGGAGGAGGGATTGACAGCTCTCCTGGTGGCCCCCGAACGCGTGAGCGCATCATGGTTCCCAATCCTGCAACGCCTGCTGTCGGGGCGCCTGTGGAAACTGCCGTGGAGGGAGGACGCTCTCCTCAAGGCAGGAGGAGCGATCAGGAGTTACCCAGAAATAGGCCAGCACCTGTGGGTCTGGCCACTGAACGGATCCGCTTAGAGAGGATGGGTCTCCCACAGGATGTAGTGCTCACAATTCAGGTTTCACGTGCTGCATCTACCACAGCGATGTACACATCAAAGCGGACAGCTTTTCAGCGCTGGTGTACAGAGAAGAGTATAGAGGCCACCTCATGTCCACTAGGTGGCATGCTGTCTTTCTGCAGCAGCTGATGGACAGAAATTTGGCGTCCACCACGATTTAAACGTACGCTGCAGCCATCTCTTCCTGCCACAAAGGGTTCGGAGACAGAACAGGTTTAAATCATCCGCTGATGAAGCATTTTCTAAAAGGTGTACAGAGACGCAGGCCTGTTTCACACCCACTTGTTCCACAGTGGGATTTAACACTGGTCCTGCAGGTCCTGATCAAAGCTCCATTTGAGTCTTTGGATCAGGTTCCACTTAAATTCTTGTCTCTTAAAACAGCCCTGCTGCTGGCTTTAACATCCGCTAAGAGAGTGAGTGATTTATCTGCCCTCTCTGTCGCTCAGTCATGTCTCAGAATTCAGGCTGACGGCAGCTCAGCTGATTTAAGACCAATCCCAGCTTTTATGCCTAAAACATCACGAGCTCTTTTAAATCAAGAGCTATATCGTTGGAGGGGTCGCCCCCTCACACACAGATCAGAAGAAGTAGCGTCTTTTCGTCTCCTCTGTCCTGTGTGGGCGTTGACGTGTTACATAGCGCGCACAGCTGCAATGCGTCAACATCTGTTTGTGCATTATAGATGTAGTGAACTAAGCCTCAGGTCAAAATCTGGACTTGAGGGCCTTCCTGGGACAAGAACTGTATTTCATTGATTTGAGTCCAGAAACACAAGATTAAGTTCATCCAGAGACTTTCTAAGTGTCCTGCACTGATCAATTGAAAGAACACTCTCTTTTTTTTTTATTATCATTACTATTTTACAAATGTTTTGATAATCAAAGTGTGTTTAGTTCAAACCATTTTTAAATGTTGAAGTGAACTACTCCATTTTAAATCAACTGTGAAACAGTATTAGTGATTTTTTATCCTCATTCAAAGTAGAAATCAGGTTAATGATGCATTGTCTGATTTTCTGTCTTCAATGAGCAAATTGTGAAGTTGGTCAAAGGTCAAGTTTCGGTCAACTGCAAGTTTACTGAAAAAGAAATGTCATGTTTAACTTTTTCAGGCAGATATGAGAGTGTTGACTCCACGAAGTCTGGAATCTTCATAATATCTTCTGTCTGTTCTTAAACAATCTAATCTTTTTCCCTTGACTTTTAATAACCTCTTACATCACAAAAACACACCTCTGTTTGGTCAATCGACCAATCAGAAAGTTCTCAAATGAACCGGAAGTGACCTCTTTAAAAGGTTTAACACTTCCTAGTTCAGGGAAGAAGAACGCTGGGAGAACGCTGAGAAAATGCTGTGAGTTGGTTCCGAGAGCAGCAGAGTTCAGAATGCTCAGGACATCTGCGACTAAGCTGAACAAGAGAAGTTCAGAGGAATTATGAAGAAGTCTGTTCTAGGATGATCTCACGACTCCGAACGGTTCCCTACTATCCTTACGGAGACGCTGGAGAGCGTTTGAAGGCAACTCTACACCGAAGTCGGAATTATCCTCTGCCAAGGTAAAGAGTTGATCTTCAACCGCAAAGTGTACCGTTGGTTAAGCTGGGTCCAGAAGGAGCGTGTTGTTCTGGTTATAACAGACAAATTCCCTCACCCATCTCTCTCAAGATAAACCTCATTTTCCATCTTTAAACTCTTCTATTCTGCTAGCAAATCATTCCAGATATTTTCAGAAATGTCTGTTGTAATGCTTGAAATGGGGAAACCATGGCCGTATGGTTTCCTCCTTGTAAAACTTGCTAATTAATTAAGCTGTTGTTATTTTCAATTTTGCCAAATTAATGTAAATGTGTGATGTGTTTAAATCGTTTTTAAATAAATGACCCACTGTTGTTGGTGAGTCAAAGATAAACACGTTTCCGTCCACATTTAATAATTCAACACGATATTATTCAGTCCAGAAAAATGAATGAATCCGTTAAATTTATGGATAATATATCACAGATATATGTCCTATTACATAGAGATGCATCTGCAGGTCGACCGTTATCCACCCAGCGCTTGTCACACTGGCTGTGTGAGGCCATTTCTGAAGCCTACAGAGCATCAGATTTAGAGTCTCCTGTCAACCTCAGAGCACACTCTTATCAGGGGTATCGCATCTTCGACTGCTTTGCATAATGTATGACAATGCAGGACATTTTGCACTGCGGCCGCGTGGTCAACACCCTGCTCATTCATTCGCTTTTATCTACGTGATGTGACGGCTTGTTCCATGACACATTCTGTCCTTACTGCTCCAACAGAATGAATATTGTTGTTTCATGGAACTCCGTTTTACTCACATCTGTCTGCATGCATTACAGTGTGAGATGTTATCAATCACAAATTGTGATTATTTTGGTTCTATTGTCACTAATCAGTTCACGACTATTGTTACCAACCAGTTCATTTGATTAATAATCAGCTCTCCTGTTATTATTAATCTGTTCATACGGTTCAGCCGTAAACCGGTTGGTTCATGGCTCTTTTCAGCATTTTTCCCTCCCCGTTGAAGTTTTCTGGGGCGTTCATGCATTCAGAACGCATAGTTACACAACATGCGTCTGTACATGGCACACATAATTACGCAATGTGTAATTACGCACATGGGGAGCTGAGTGACAAGACGTTTCTTGGGCAAGCTTGTGCTTCATACGGTGTTCGAATGGACCCAGTGAGGCGAGGACAACATCCGCTTCGCCCTTAACCTGTCAGCGACAGCCTTAAAGGGCCAAGCCTATACAAAATAGAACGTTGGTTACGTACTGTAACCCCAGATTCTATGAGTATAAGCGTAGCCCTTTAAGCGTCGGGCCTCACTGGCTCCTAAATGGCTGAAGAAAAAGCTATTTTTGGGAGCCGATTTCCCGCTCTTAACGTAATTTATACAGACCGGGTGGGGCCCACACAGCAGGTGGGCGTGGACTAAATTTTTCAGTGGAATGCTTTGCATATCGAGATAAACCCATCAGCGACAGCCTTAAAGGACTACGTCTATACTCATAGAATCTGGGGTTATAGTACGTAACCAACGATTCAAGAACAAGTAAGAATATATGAAATAATGATTGAATGGTCTAGTATTATAGTAGAGGTCTAGTATTATAGGTCTAGTATTATAGTAGATGTCTAGAATTATAGGTCTAGTATTATAGTAGATGTCTAGAATTATAGTAGAGGTCTAGAATTATAGTAGAGGTCTAGAATTATAGTAGAGGTCTAGAATTATAGTAGAGGTCTAGTATTATAGTAGATGTCTAGTATTATAGGTCTAGTATTATAGTAGATGTCTAGTATTATATATAGGTCTAGTATTATAGTAGAGGTCTAGAATTATAATAGAGGTCTAGTATAATAGGTCTAGTATTATAGTAGAGCTCTAGTATTATAGTAGAGCTCTAGTATTATATTAAAGGTCTAGTATTATAATATAGGTCTAGTATTATAGTAGATGTCTACTATTATAGGTCTAGTATTATAGTAGATGTCTAGTATTATAATAGAGGTCTAGTATTATAGTAGAGGTCTAGTATTATAATACAGGTCTACTATTATAGTAGATGTCTAGTATTATAATACAGGTCTACTATTATAGTAGATATCTAGTATTATAATACAGGTCTATTATTATAGTAGATGTCTAGTATTATAATCTAGGTCTAGTATTGTAGTAGAGGTCTAGTATTGTAGTAGAGGTCTAGTATT
>NC_056518.1:1033542-1035641 GCF_014905685.2 Nematolebias whitei
TCTAGTATTGTAGTAGAGGTCTAGTATTGTAGTAGAGGTCTAGTATTATAGTAGAGGTCTAGCATTATAGTTAAGGTCTAGTAGTATAGGTCTAGTATTATAGTGGATGTCTAGTATTATATATAGGTCTAGTATTCTAGTAGAGGTCTAGTATTATAGTAGAGGTCTATCATTATAATCTAGGTCTATTATTGTAATAGAGGTCTAGTATTATAGTAGAGGTCTAGTAATATAATATAGGTCTAGTATTATAGTAGAGGTCTAGTATTATAATATAGGTCTTGTATTGTAGTAGAGGTCTAGTATAATCTAGGTCTAGTATTGTAGTAGAGGTCTAGTATTATCATCTAGGTCTAGTATTGTAGTAGAGGTCTAGTATTATAGTAGAGGTCTAGTATTATAGTAGAGGTCTAGTATTATAATGTAGGTCTAGTATTATAGTAGAGGTCTAGTATTGTAGTAGACGTCTAGTATTATAATATAGGTCTAGTATTATAATATAGGTCTAGTATTATAATATAGGTCTAGTATTGTAGTAGAGGTAAAGTATTATAATCTAGGTCTAGTATTATAGTAGAGGTCTAGTATTATAATAGAGGTCTAGTATTATAATTGAGGTCTCAGTTTGGGTTTTAGGTGGTCCCCTCTCGGACCAGTTTTGGCCCCCCATTTGGTGGGTCGTGCTCCCCTCCGGTGGTGGGTCCCCCTGCCACCGGTGCATTGGCGGCTCTCAGCAGCTGGGGCTGGGTGGTGGGGTGTGTGCTGGCCCGCCCTGGTGGCTGCCTGCGGGGGCCTGGGTGCCCTGGCTCTGTCGGGCCTCTTTTGGGGTGTGGTATGACCTCAGGGCTTGGTGTCCATGGCCGGATCCACTCTGGAGGGGCGGGTTGCCGGCGGGGCCTGTTGACTTGTTGCTACGGCCTCCTGGGGTTTCTGCATTATGGTTGCTGGGGATCGCCCGGGGCTTCCCTTTGCTTCTCTCTCTGGGGGGGTTTGGGTGTCCCTGTTGGGGGACTCCTGGAGTTCTGGGCTTGGGGACCACTGTTACAGTCTTCCCTGTGTTACATCGTGTCTTGTGAGGACGGGTTTATGGGTCCCCACATCCACTATTGAACATTTTTATGGAGAAACCTTATAGTGATAAGCATGCTCACACATGTGTTTAAATTCAGGTTTTATCAGATACACACTCAGTTGGGTTGTGTTGGACATCAAATATATATTGTATTACCATGTACTGTATAGCATACTTTCTAATGATGTTATAAGTATCATTATATATGTTGTTTGTTGTAAAAGAAAAAAAAGTCTAGTATTATAGTAGAGGTCTAGTTATATAGTAGAGGTCTAGTATTATAGAGGTCTAGTATTATAATAGAGTTCTAGTATTATAGTAGAGGTCCAGTATTATAGTAGAGGTCTAATATTATAGTAGAGGTCTAGTATTATAGTAGAGGTCTAGTATTATAGTAGAGGTCTAATATTATAGTAGAGGTCTGTCACGATTCACGCCTGTTCGAGTCAAATCTTTTTCAATCTGTTCACTGCTTGGTGTCTGTAAACTAGGACTGCAACTAACGATTATTTCAATAATCGATTCATCGGGCGATTATTTTTTTCGATTAATCGATGAATCGGCAAAAAAACCCACAACGTTTTAATTTCCACCCCTTTATTCCAAAATTGAACATTTGACTGACATAGCAATTCACACAAAAAACAGGTTGCTATTTGACTATTCTGTTAGTAAAATATTGAATAATAAAAAATAAAAGGTAGTCAAATAGCTTAAAAAAATGTACACAAAAATATATACAAATGTGTCTTTATACCTGCACAGTATGTAGCTACTTTGTAAAATGTGTCCTTGAGGGAAGAGTGTAACCTGGATTAAAAGTGTGGATTATTGTAACCTGGATTAAAAGTGTGGATTATTGTAACCTGGATTAAAAGTGTGGATTATTGTAACCTGGATTCAAAGTGTGGATTATTGTAACCAGGATTAAAAGTGTGGATTATTGTAACCTGGATTAAAAGTGATGATTATTGTAACCTGGATTAAAAGTGTGGATTATTGTAACCTGGATTAAAAGTGATGATTA
>NC_056518.1:1035741-1038022 GCF_014905685.2 Nematolebias whitei
GATTATTGTAACCTGGATTAAAAGTGTGGATCATTGTAACCTGGATTAAAAGTGTGGATCATTGTAACCTGGATTAAAAGTGTGGATTATTGTAGTGAAGCCTTCGTCTTCAACCATGGACAGAGGCCTTGTGTCAGTGACCATCATGTTCAGGATGTTTCAGTGAAGACAGCTGCTGCTGTGGTGTCCATGATGTCTGTCCATCATGAAGGATGTTGTTGTTTGTTGTTGTTTTCTGGAATGAGACAGTAAATATGTTTTATATTATAATTTACAGCAACTCAAGAAATGCCTTGTTTCACTTACAGTGTTAGATTCAGGCAAAAGTAGCTAAAAGAGCAATTAAACACACACACACACACACACACACACACACACACACACACACACACACACACACACACATATATAAAATACTTAATTACACACATTTGAGTAGATGTAATAAATTACTTTAATTCCTGTTTAAATGCAAATCATCCTGCCATACCTGCAGTGTCTTCAGACTTTGCCAACAAATTAAAAGTTGAAGCTTAACCATTAAATTATTCTCTTTGTGTTAGATTTATTAATAAATCACATTTAAACACTGCGTGTACCAATTAAATAAAATAAAAAGTAACACACAGGTTCTCTATCACGTCATTAATCAGATAAACAAACAAACAAACAGCTTCATCTTCAGACAGACTGACGTTACGTTTTCTCTCTTGAAACAGAACAATGTGTTAAATTGTAGAGACTCACCTGCAACACATGAAGAGTTGTATCAGCTGCAGCTCCTTCCTCCTCCTCGTGACTCCGACATGTTTACGTTTTATCTCCGTGGTTCTCTCGTGTCGTGTCGGTGATTTTCAAAGCTGCATGTTTCTCAGTTTTTATCTTTGTGAAGTTCTCCCACACTTTGGAGGACTTGGGTCGAACAGTTTTCTCTGCGTCGGTCATTTGTAAAATTTACTTAAATTTCCTTTGACAACACTCTGCTCTGCTTCCTCCTCCCCCCTCGCTCTGTTCAACTCGCGCTGCAGTTTTTTTTTTCAAACTTTATTCAGTCAGTCAGCATTGACAATGAACTGCAGAAGAACAAAACGAAACGACTCCGCAGCGCCGTGAAAGATGCATAATCGCGCGACACAACGAATTGATAACGAAATTCGTTGCCAACGCTTTTAATCATCGATTTTTATCGATTTTATCGATTCGTTGTTGCAGCCCTACTGTAAACCTTCTTTTCTTTACCTTCCTCTTTTTATTTATGTTTGGGGTTGTGATTCTGTTTTCTGCAGCACTCACTGATCTCCTCTCCTCAGGCTGCATGTGGGTTTAAGGTTGTCTTCTCTCCAGCACACTCTGCACTGATTACCTCATTAAATGCACCTGTCGCTTCACCCTTTATAAACCTGACCTGCACACAGGGTGAGTGCCAGATAGTCGAACACAGTTTTCCTGCAAGTAGTTATCCAGCGCTCATAGTTTCCGGTTTCCCTTGTAGTGTTTTGTTTCTTTTTCTTAGTTCCCCTCCTGTCCAGTTTTGTTTTTGCATTCCTTGCTCCTGTCCCGCTCCTTGGTTCATGTATCCTGGTGCTGACTTCTCGTTCTGGGACTTCCGCTCGCCTGACTTCGCCTCTAGACCGCTCCTCACCGGATCTACGCCTCCATTCATCGGCACCGACCTACGCCTCCTTCACACTGCCTCCTCGCCTGCTCCTGCTTGGGACTGACGCTCTTCTGATCTCCGGTTTCGACCCTCGCCTGATTGACTTCGCCTCATGCCTCACGGACCAGTGTGTCGTCTCCTCCCATCCATCCTCGAGCTCTTCACTGCAGCTGGCTGTCTCCTCTCACCAGGACCATCCCCCCTGCAGCGATCCCACCGTGCTGGAACGTCTCAGCTCCTCTGAACCCCCTCCTGACAGAGTAACGGTTAGTGGTTTCCGTATCCTGACTTTTGCTTTTGCTTCTGTCTCCTGTCGGGCCACTAACCGTTCTCTCCCTGTCCTTAGACTTGTTCCAGTCGTTTACCCTGAGACCGACACCAGAGCCAGGTTCACTTTGAGAGGCAAGGCCCCACCAAGAAAATAAACTTTTTAACCTGAGTCTTGGTGTTTGTGGTGATTTTGGTCCAGACATTTGGGGGTTCGTTACAGAGGTCTAGTATTATAGTAGAAGTCTAGTATTATAGTAGAGGTCTAGTATTATAGTAGAGGTCTAGTATTATAGTAGAGGTCTAGTATTATAGTAGAGGTCTAGTTATATAGTAGAGGTCTAGTTATATAGTAGA
>NC_056518.1:1038032-1038410 GCF_014905685.2 Nematolebias whitei
TATAGTAGAGGTCTAGTTATATAGTAGAGGTCTAGTTATATAGTAGAGGTCTAGTATTATAATACAGGTCTAGTATTATAATACAGGTCTAGTATTATAATACAGGTCTACTATTATAGTAGATATCTAGTATTATAATACAGGTCTATTATTATAGTAAATGTCTAGTATTATAATCTAGGTCTAGTATTGTAGTAGAGATCTAGTATTATAGTAGAGGTCTAGTTATATAGTAGAGGTCTAGTTATATAGTAGAGGTCTAGTATTATAGTAGATGTCTAGTATTTTAGTAGATGTCTAGTATTATAGTAGATGTCTAGTATTTTAGTAGAGGTCTAGTATTATAGTAGAGGTCTAGTATTATAGTAGAGGACTAGT
>NC_056518.1:1038420-1043697 GCF_014905685.2 Nematolebias whitei
AGGTCTAGTATTATAGTAGAGGTCTAGTATTATAGTAGAGGACTAGTTTTATAGTTGAGGTCTAGTAATATAGTAGAGGTCTAGTATTATTGTAGAGGTCTAGTATTATAATAGAGGTCTAGTATTATAGTTGAGGTCTAGTATTATAGTTAAGGTCTAGTATTATAGTAGAGGTCTAGTATTATACTATAGGTCTAGTATTATAGTAGAGGTCCAGTATTATAGTTGAGGTCCAGTATTATAGTAGAGGTCCAGTATTATAGTAGAGGTCTAGTTATATAGTAGTGGTCTAGTATTATAATAGAGGTCTAGTATTATAATAGAGGTCTAGTATTATAATAGAGGTCTAGTATTATAGTAGAGGTCTAGTATTATACTATAGGTCCAGTTATATAGTAGAGGTCTAGTATTATAATAGAGGTGTAGTATTATATTAGAGGTCTAGTTATATAGTAGAGGTCTAGTATTATACTATAGGTCTAGTATTATAGTAGAGGTCCAGTATTATAGTAGAGGTCCAGTATTATAGTAGAGGTCTAGTTATATAGTAGAGGTCTAGTATTATAATAGAGGTCTAGTATTATATTATAGGGGTTGAACGAATATATAATTTTTAAACTCGACATTAACATAATAAAACCCGAGTAGAACTCGAGTATTTGATGGCGTCATAGATCTCAAGGTACAAAAATAAATGAATAAATAAAACCGCAAAAAAAAGGTAATTATTTACAAAAAAAAGACTGTAGCGTGACAAGGGCCTGGTTAGTGACCCTTTCACTACTAATTATTTAAATATAACGGGTTCTCTCTTTTTCGAGTTAAATTACTGCCATGTGACGAGATAACTGTTATGATTGTTTAAATCAGTGACATGAGACGTTATTTTCCTTTGACCCATCAGAATAAATGCGGTCATTTATTGAACAGAATTAAAATTTAACATCAAAATATTGTACACTTGATTAGCTGATCTGGTTCTGATTAATAAAACTTGGCACGTTTTACTTAATAAGACAACAGGACATTTCTGAAGGCATCTAGACTACTGGCAAAATAGAAGAGTTTTAAAGGAAAAATTGAAGGAGTTTAAATGAAGAGAAAAGATGGATAAAAAGGGGGTGTCTGTTCGGACCGCAGAGTGGCACGCTCCCTTCAACACCAGCTCAAAACCTCCGGTACACTTGGCGCGTTAAGACTCGTTACCTTTGCAGAACTTAATCGGCTCCGGTGTCGGGCGCATTCCAACGCTACCTTCCATCGTCTCCGGTAAGAGCGGCTGGCCATGTCAGGAGTCGTGCCGCTTACTCCGTTCAACAAACTCGCTCATCTCCCAGGTGGATACACAGCAAGCTGTCAGACCGGCAGAGTTTCCACTCAGATGTGAGAGAATCCATCAAAGACTCAGAAGACTGAGTTCAAGACTAGACTTCATCAGAGACCCACTTGAAGATTCTGAAGAACTTGAAAACCCTAAAGACTCCAGGAAGTGTGGACTTTTAAAGAGTTCTCACTTCTGGTCACTCAGGACTTCCTGATTGGTTGAAACAACCAACAGGGGGTGGTTCTAGTGATGTCAGAGGGTCATTACAAGTCAAGAAAGTGCAAGAATGTTTAGGAACGTCCAGTACAGACAGAAGAAATGTTTTGAAGAAGTGAGAGCAAGCAGGTGCCAGTTGCTTCTTCTTTACCGTCTGCTAGGTTTAAAAACAATCCACTTTGTTCTAATAACTTCTTTCTGACTTTCGGCCGACATCACTACTTCTCATTCAGACAGAAGATCAAAATGCATAATTACTTTGTAAATAGACATTTAACTTGATTTCTAATTTAAATGAGGATTATAAAATCATTAATACTGTTTCACAGTTGATTTAAATGAGTGGTTCACTTCAACATTTAGAAATGGTATGAACTAATCACACTTTTGATTATCAAGATATTGTAAAATAGTGATGACAATATAAAAGAAGAGTGTTCTTTCAATTGATTACTTCAGGTTACAATTAGAAAGTCTCTGGATGAGATACTTTGTATTTCTGGATTCAAATCAATGAAATAACAGTTCCTGTCCCATGAAGGTCCTCAGAGGCAGGTTTTGGTCGGAGGCCGAGTTCACTACAAGACCAACAAAGCATTGGGAGCGTATATTATGCTCCTACCATTTATCATACTGCAAATAAGTCACAGGAAAAACTAAACCATTAGTTCTATGTCGTATAAGCTTCGCCCTTTAAGGCCTTCGCTTTAGTGGGTTTATCCCGTTATGCAGAGCATAAGCACTGAAAAAATTAGTCCACGCCCACCTGCTGTGTGGGCCCCACCCGGTCCGTATAAATTACGTTAAGAGCGGGAAATCGGCTCCCATTTTTTCTTCAGCGAGCTAATATAGCACTGTCAGAAGAACAAAGAAGATAAATTGTGTAAATGACCAACCTTTGTGAAGAATGCTTGGCCCGGCAGTCGACCTCCGGTCGTCCGGTGAGTTCTCCTCCCCGAGGAGAAGATGACAGCAGTCTTATTCCAAGGTAAGCGTCGGGGAACATTTCTCAGTGACAGGTCACTACACGCTGGACAACGCCATCTTGTGTTTTTCCTCTTATCGCCGACCCTCGGGGCGAACCGGATGGTTCCTCCGGGGCAAGGCGTGCTCAGCTGCAGCCCCCGCTGCTCATTCCCTCCTGGGGAGCGTAGTGTAGGTGGAGGGGGGCTGAGTGAATGCTCACCCCATCCCACCTCGTTTCGCATCGGCGATCACACCGCTCCCGGCCGACAGCGCCCTCAGGGGTTGCCCGGCGGAACCCAGGAGGAGGCTGACATGAAGGGACCCCCCTTTTTCTACGTCCCTCGCCTTTTCCCGCCAGTTCGGATGATCGGCGGAAAGGTTGTTTTTCACCGGGCTCCACTGTGGCTCACCGTCTTGATCCATACGGCCTCACGTTCCAACAGGACGTTCGACGGGCGAGGCCGCAGACGGTTCTTTCCTGGTAGATTGGAGGAGTCGGTCCCCAGTCCGCTCCCATCACCAGAGTTGAGGGATTCACCGAGCGGGGCTATTCCTCGGTAACCCCCCCCCCGGAGCCAAGCCTCGCGGAAGCTTCCGGAGCGAAGCTGCCCAGGTCGGAGCAGCGTCCCGTCCCTCCGGAGGAACACGAACCAGACGGCGACCACGCCCTCCAATCGAGCCCACCGACGTGTTTTCAGGCAGCCGCAGTTAGCAACAACGTGCGCTGCTAGCATATAGCATGTCCAAGGGACTGAAGGCCGCAGACCTGCCTTGGAGACAAAGAACTCCCTCTGTAAGGCAGCTGACGCCAGCTCAACATGTGTGCCTCTCCCACGGTTTGCCTGTCGAGGACTACAGCGCGGATGACGATGATCCATCGACCCACCTGGCTTCGTTACTCCCCTCGCTGCCGGAGAATCTGCACGAGACCTGATGAAGCCCATCGCGGACGCGCTGTTCAGAGCAGCTTCAAACCATGCTGGCGAAGTGAAACAGTCGGAGGAGGTGCCAGAGGCTGTGCGCCACCTCATCAAGCCGCGCGGCCCACCCCGTCCCGCTGGAGGGACCGTCGCGAGCAAGCTTCGACTTTTCCACGGCCGCGGCTCTCGCTGAGTTCCACCACCAGCCCCGCCCGTCAGAATCCAGCCCTCTTCACTCCGGCAGCCTGCAGCTCAGCGTTTCCCCAGAGTTCGCCTGCAAGACAGCGCTCTGGGCAAACAATCGCAGAGCTCATGAGAGAGAAGTTTCTCAAAATGACGGTCTCTGGAGGGTGTGTGTAAAAGTGACACGAAAGTTGAAATAAATCATCAATAATGATCAAAGTGTCTGTTTTTTAGCCAGTCTGTAAGCTCGGATGAGCTCACAGCGGCCGCACACATAAGAGCCGGTGTCCTTAATAAGGGTTTTTAAACTCACCGCCGCTCCAAGACATTACTAGTCGCTTACAGGGCACGATGGTATGTGAAAATAACTCGTTATAATCCCGGGCTGCACGATTTTCACCCAAGCGATGTCAACTCGCACTCGTGGGATGAAACAGCCCCACACACGAGCCGGTGTCCTTAAATAAAGGTTTTTAAACTCACCGTCGCTCTAAGACATGACGAGTCGATCACAGAACAGCCTCCACACATGAGCCGGTGTCCTTAATTAAAGGTTTTTTAACTCACCGTCGCTCTAGACATGACGAGTCGATCACGGCACAACGGTAAGCGAAAATAACTCGTTACCAACTAGAACTGCACGATCCTCACTCAAGCGGTGTCAACTCGCACTCGTGGGATGGAACAGCCTCCACATGAGCCGGTGTCCTTAAATAGGGTTTTAACTCACCGCCGCTCTAGACATGACGAGTCGATCACTAAAATGAACAGCCTCCATCCAACGGCGCTGCGTTGATGCTGGCGCACACACACAGCTGCCGGCGCTAACCAGCTCACATCGGTATAAATGTGGTCCGCAGGCTGGTTCGGGTGGAGGTCCTTCTCTCTCACAAGAAACGACACCCGTCTCAACGAATCAAACGCGGGCAGCCGTCACCCACCGCGTCTCAGCTTTCGGCAGCTCATCGCAGCTTAAACGTGAAGCAGCTGAAGAACCCGGTAATGAGTCCCGCCTCCCTCCAGCGCGCGCCCCTCCAGCGAGAGCGGCGCGCGTCCCTCCAGAGAACAACGTGTGCTCCCGCGGGGCTAGCAGCCTTCACTCCAACAGCACGGCGTAAATGAAGTCACGCCCTCCGCCTTTTCAACGTTCGCACAGCGACGTCAAACGCGCAGCCCCACCGCGTCATCAGCTGTCACACGCTTCGCCTCAGCACAAGTCTCGCCCTGGATCACACAGAAAACATTCCCGCGACTCATGACGGCGGTTGAGGGGCGGACTGCTGACAGCCGTACAAAACATGACACATCACTTAACGCACGTTCACCCTACGAACGTTACGTAGAGTGGCTAAAACATGCTCGCCGTTTTTCAGATGGATGGACAAGGTTTTATGCAAATGGTACAAGCTACAGTTTGCAACCCGAACCCCTCCATTCAGAGGAGTTATAAAAAAAAAAAATAAAAAAAAAAAAACGGTCCCGTCATCATCAGACTGATTCTCATCCCTAAATGCAGAAATCCAAGTGTTTTCTGATAAAAGTAATCTACAGTCCCCCAACGGAGAGAAAACACAAGGTTTTTACTCACGGATCGGAGGGGTGAGACCGTTTTTTGGATCTGTTATATAACATCCAGAGAACGCATACCGATCATCCTAACACAGAGAC
>NC_056518.1:1043797-1046642 GCF_014905685.2 Nematolebias whitei
GGTCATTTATTTACAGAATCAAAGTTTAACATCAAACATTTACATTAATTTGGCAAAATATGAAAATAACAACATAATTAATCAGCTTTACAGGTAGTGAGAAACAATACGGCGATTGTTTTCACTTTTCAGCAGAATAGCAGACATCAAATCACACGGCGGTGATTGAGAACCAATGATTTCTACTTGATAGAAGAATTTTTAAAGATGGAAAGATGAAGTTTAGTGGGAGTGAAAGATGGATGAGGGAGAATGTGGTGTGTATGAGTGAAAAGTGTTGACAGGACGACACCCTCCATCCGACCCAGCTTTCCTCGGTACGCTCGGTAGTGGACTAGACTCATTTACCTCTCTGACGATGAATCAGCGGAAGAGGAGCTCCAGTTAACGCTACCTTTCAGCGTCTCCGTAGGATGGCAGAGATACATCCGGAGTGGTGACGGGACTTCGTCAACAACAGTTCACCTCAACGAGTGGACCTCACATAAGTGGGGTTCGTCCGAGTCCACTCAGAGGTGGAAGATGTTATAATCCCAAACTCGGAAGAGCCTTATCATGGCTGGACTTCTGTTCTCCCAAACGACTGGAGCTGCAAACTCTCCAGCCCAACTCCAACGGCAACTCACAGAACAACGACTTCACAGAACTGCGATCATCTGAGAGAACTAGGAAGTACCGACATTTTAAAGGGCTCTATTTCCGGTTCATTTGGGAGTCCCTGATTGGTCAATGTCGACCAGACAGGGGTGTGGTTTGTGACGTAAGAGGTTACTAGAAGTCAGAAAACAGCAAGAATGTTATTGGAACAGATTGAAAATGTTCCCCAGACAGGCGAGAGAAATGTTTGGGCGAGTTTGGAGAAACAGGTGCCAACTTCTCTGTTTACGTCTGAGAGGATTTAAAAACAAGACAGTTGTTCCAACACTTGTCTGCTTTGACTCCTGACCTTGGAAAACGTACACTGCTCATTCAAAGACAGAAATCAGAAAATGCATAATTACTCTGTAACAGACCTTAACATGAATTCTAACTTTGCATAAGCAACTCAAAAATCATTGTTACTGTTTTACAGTTAATAAAATTGATTAGTTCACTGTAACATCTAAAATGTTTGAACTAAAACACTTTGATTATCAAACATTTGTAAAACAGTAATGATAATAGAAAAGAGAGTGTTCTTTCACTTGAATTTTCAAGAAAGAAAGTCTCAGGATGGGTGAACCTGTATTTCTGGATTCAAATCAATGAAATGACAGTTTGTGTCCCACAAGGTTCTTAAGGTCAAGGGTTTTGACCTTAGGTCAAGTTCACTACATAAAATAGTAATGATGATATAAAAAAGAGCGTGTTCTTTCAATTGATTAGTTCAGGATACAATTAGAAAGTCTCTGGATGAGCTAATTTGTATTTCTGGATTCAAATCAATGAAATAACAGTTCCTGTCCCATGAACGTCTTCAGAGGCAGGTTTTGACCGGAGGCTTAGTTCACTACACAAGTGAGACCTGTTTGGAAGAAAAAATAAAAGTGATGAACTGGACACATGTAGGAATTGGAGGCGAAAAAATTCCTATCAGATTTTTTTCTTCTTGGCTGAGAAGAAAAAACTCTGATATTGGAAAAACACCTCACAAAAAACAAGCACATAGTGACATAGACATTCTGCAGGGGGGGGGGGGTGACGAGAGCGGTGAGAAATGTCCATAGATGCTCTCGAGGACACTGTAAGAGTTCTGATAAAGATGGAATAATCAGCCAATGTCCTCCGGTGAGATACGTAAACATTCTCTAGGTATGTTGAGGGATGGCCAAGAATACTGTCTATGAAAATCCAAGAGTCCTGAAATGATGACACAAGTTTATTCATCTGGTTTCATCTGGTTGGAAATTCCTCAGGGAGGAGGTGGTGAGCATCAGATCACATGTTCTCCAGGCAAATTCAGATAAGATGGCTTTCAAGGCCAGCCAAGGGAGCCAAATTCAGATAAACACACAAATGTTTTGGGGACAGGCAGAACTTCATCTACCTTGAGTCTGTGTTGGTCCACTCTGTTCCGAAATGTCCAAATTACATGGCCACACTGTTGGAACGTGACTGAATAAAATCCCAGAGATCTGATCCATTAAGCCCAAAGCATTTGAGTCCAGGTGCTCGAGGCAAGAACCAAGCCATCATAAAGGCAAGCAGCGTGATCGGGTCCAAAATTGCTGCCGACGACTTCCTTGATTGTAGATAAAACCAGCAACCAGCTGAATCCAAAAAGCAGGAACCAGTTATCGAAAATCCAATTAAATATGCGTCCTTAACATCCACTGATGGCAGCAGAGATAGACACATCATCAAGTCTTCAAGTCAATGAGATAACCAACAGGGCAAATCGGCTCGCCTAAAGCCCGTCTTCTCTTCGAAGAAATGTTGTAAATTGAGTTGAGGAGTATAGAGAACTGTAGCAACGGGCCCCCAATCCCATACTCATGGAGAATTCCCCACAGTGCCACAACCGTGAAGAACACGGTTGAATGTCTTCTCTAAGTACACAAAACACATGTAGACTGGATGTCCAAACTCCCACGAGCCCTCGAGGACCCTAGAAACAATCTGCCTTGGGAGACCCTACCAGGGACAAATATAATTGACCCCCGACAGCATAGCTCCTAGGATCATTCAGGTGCACAAACTCCTCCACCACAATAAGGTGGCAAATCAAGGAGGAGTAATACTAGACCTCTGCTATAATACTAGACCTTTACTATAATACTACACCTCTACTATAATACTAGAACTCTACTATGATACTTGACCTCTACTATAATACTAGACCTCTACTATATAACTAGACCTCTAA
>NC_056518.1:1046742-1052146 GCF_014905685.2 Nematolebias whitei
GACCTCTACTATAATACTAGACCTCTACTATATAACTAGACCTCTAATATAATACTACACCTCTACTATATAACTAGACCTCTACTATATAATTAGACCTCTACTATATAACTAGACCTCTACTATAATACTAGACCTCTACTATAATACTAGACCTCTATTATAATACTAGACCTCTACTATATAACTAGACCTCTACTATATAACTAGACCTCTATTATAATACTAGACCTCTATTATAATACTAGACCTCTATTATAATACTAGACCTCTATTATAATACTAGACCTCTACTATAATACTAGACCTCTACTATAAAACTAGACCTCTAATATAATACTACACCTCTACTATATAACGAGACCTCTACTATAATACTAGACCTCTACTATAATACTAGACCTCTACTATAATACTAGACCTCTACTATAATACTAGACCTCTACTATATAACTAGACCTCTACTATAATACTAGACCTCTACTATAATACTAGACCTCTAGTATAATACTAGACCTCTACTATAATACTAGACCTCTACTATATAACTAGACCTCTAATATAATACTACACCTCTACTATATAACTAGACCTCTACTATATAATTAGACCTCTACTATATAACTAGACCTCTATTATAATACTAGACCTCTACTATAATACTAGATAGACCTCTACTATAATACTAGACCTCTAGTATAATACTAGACCTCTACTATAATACTAGACCTCTACTATATAACTAGACCTCTACTATATAATTAGACCTCTAGTATAATACTAGACCTCTACTATAATACTAGACCTCTACTATATAACTAGACCTCTAATATAATACTACACCTCTACTATAATACTACACCTCTACTATATAACTAGACCTCTACTATATAACTAGACCTCTATTATAATACTAGACCTCTATTATAATACTAGACCTCTACTATAATACTAGACCTCTAGTATATTACTAAACCTCTATTATAATATTAGACCTCTATTATAATACTAGACCTCTATTATAATACTACACCTCTACTATAATACTACACCTCTACTATATAACTAGACCTCTACTATATAACTAGACCTCTACTATATAACTAGACCTCTATTATAATACTAGACCTCTACTATAATACTAGACCTCTAGTATATTACTAAACCTCTATTATAATATTAGACCTCTATTATAATACTAGACCTCTATTATAATACTAGACCTCTATTATAATACTGGACCTCTACTATAATACTGGACCTCTACTATAATACTAGACCTCTACTATAATACTAGACCTCTACTATATAACTAGACCTCTAATATAATAGGGCCTTAACAGAGTACTCGAGTAATCTACACATCGATTGCTAGAACATCTATTGAGGTTAGAAATGTAAGGTCGAGTGTCCATAGTGACGTCATATTATGTGACCGTAGGGGGCGGTGTTGCACTGTTGCAGGTCACAGAGTATGGTGTAACACCGGGTGCAATCCACCGAACCAGAACCAGCTTCCTCTTGTTTCACAAACAAAAAGCAAAAAATATTCATCTCTAAACCTATTAAAAAAATCTATAAACATATTAATCTCTAAAACTAAACTTAATGCGCACCACAGCTGGCGGTGGTGCGGTGTGGTCGACACCCCCCCCACCCACACACACTGTTAAGTTTCGTTTTTGACGTGCTGCACGTTTCTTCACGTTTGCAGTTTAATAATAATAATAACGTTGGTTACGTACTGTAACCCCAGATTCTATGAGTATAAGCGTAGCCCTTTAAGGCCTTCGCTTTAGTGGGTTTATCCCGTTATGCGCAGCATAAGCACTGAAAAAATTAGTCCACGCCCACCTGCTGTGTGGGCCCCACCCGGTCCGTATAAATTACGTTAAGAGCGGGAAATCGGCTCCCAAAATAGCTTTTTCTTCAGCCATTTAAGAGCCAGTGAGGCCCGACGCTTAAAGGGCTACGCTTATACTCATAGAATCTGGGGTTACAGTACGTAACCAACGTTCTATGTCATATAAGCTTCGCCCTTTAAGGCCTTCGCTTTAGTGGGTAAAGGGCGAAGCCGATGTGGTCCTCGCCTCACTGGGTCCATTCGAACACAGTAAGAAGCGGAAGCTTGCCCAAAAAACGTCTTGTCACTCAGCTCCCCGTGTGCATAACTACGCATCGCGTAATTATGTGCCATGCACAGACGCATGTTGAGTAACTATGTGTTCTGACAAAGCATGAATGCCCCGGAAAACTTTCAACGGGAAGAAGAAGTTGAAAAGAGGGGGGGGGGGCATGAACCAACTGGTTCATGGCTGAACAGTATAAACAGATTAATGTCCATGAATTGATTATTGATCAAATGAACTGATTAGTAACAATAGTCATGAACTGATTAGTGACAATAGGACCAAAATCACAGACACGACTTGTGACTGATAACAACATCTCACACTGTAATGCATGCAGACAGAAGTGAGCTTAAACAGAGTTCCATGAGAACAACAATATTCATTCTGTTAGAGCACTAAGGACAGAATGTGTCATGGAACGAGCCGTTACATCACGTAGGTAAAAGCGAATAAATGAGCAGGGTGTTGACCATGCAGCCGCAGTGCAAATGTCCTGCATTGACATACCATTATGCAGAGCAGTCGAAGATGCGATACTCCTGGTCGAGTGTGCTTAGAGGTTGACAGGAGACTCTAAATCTGATGCTCTGTAGGCTTCAGAAAAGGCCTCACACATCCAGTGTGACAAGCGCTGGATGGATAACGGCGACCTGCAGAAGCATCTCTATAATGCACAAACAATTGTTGAGTTTGAAACGCATTGCAGCTGTGCGCGTTATGTAACACGTCAACGCCCGCACCGGGCAGAGAAGATGAAAAGATGCTTCCTCTTCTGATCTGTGGGGGGGGAAAAGACCCCTCCAACGATATCACTCTTGATTTAAAAGAGCTCGTGATGTTTTAGGCATAAAAGCTGGGTTGGTCTTAAATCAGCTGAGCTGCCCGTCAGCCTAAATTCTAAGGCATGACGAAGCAACAGGGAGGGCAGATAATTACTTACCCTCTTAGCGGGTGTTAAAACCAGCAGCAGGGCTGTTTAAAGAGACAAGAATTTAAGTGAAAACCTGATCCAGAGGCTCAATTGGAGCTTTGATCAGGGCTCGCAGGACCAGCGTTAAATCCCACTGTAGAGCAAGTGGACGTGAAGCAGGCCTGTGTCTCTGAACATCTTTTAGAAAAACGCTTCATCAGCGGGTGATTAAAAGCTGTTCTGTCTCCGAAACCTTAGTGGCAGGAAGAGATGACTGCAACGTACGTTAAAGCGTACTGAATGCCAACTCCCTATCCATCAGCTGTTGTAGAAAAACAACACGCCGCCTAAAAGGCATGAGGTGGCCTCTAAACCTTCTCTGTACACCAGCGCTGAAAAGCCGTCCCCTTTGATGTGTACAGAACTGTGGTAGATGCAGCACGTGAATCTTGAATTGTGCACACTGAATCCTGAGGGAGACCCATCCTCTCTAAGTGGGACCGCTCAGCGGTCAGACCCACAGGTGTTGACCTATTTCTGGGTAACTCTTGGTCGCTCCTCCTGCCTGAAGGAGAGCATCCTCCCTCCAAGACAGTCCCACGGCGACCCGACAACAGACGTTGCAGGCCTGGGAACCATGGTGCGTTCACACGCCGGGAGCCACCAGGAGAGCTGTCAATCCCTCCTCCTGAACTCGGTTCAGGAACCGTAAAAAACAGAGGAGGTGGGGGAAAAGAAACGCGTATAAAAGCGTTTTGGGCTACGGGCTGTGAGCAAATGCGTCCCCCCCCAGCGATGGATCGTCTCGCGGGCTCAGGGAAAACCATAGTTGACACTGAGCGTTCTTCTCGCGTCGCAAACAGGTCCACAGCTGCTTTGCCAACTTCTGCTACGTCTGAAAACATCAGATCTGGATGGAGGGTCCGGTCCACGTGACGTGGGCCGCACCTGGACGTCACATCTGCCCCTCTGTTCAGAACACCGGATATGTAAACCGCTCTAATAGAGAGCAGGTTTTGATGAGCCCAACACAGTAGCTTTTCGCGCAATGTGTAACATCTGGGCTGAACGCACACCCTTGATGGTTATGTACGCAGCAGTCAACATGTTGTCTGTGTGAATCAACACGTGTTGATTCTGTAGCACGGGAGCAAAGTGTTGAATCATATTCAGTGCTGTGCGACACTCCAAAACATTGATGTGGGCTGATGTGTAGTGGGGCCACAGCGCCCCTACTGCTTGAGATAGGCATGTCCCCCCCCCCCAGCCTGACAGCAACGTGTCCGTGAAGCCTGACCCGTGACGTGGGTCTGCTGAGGGGGACTCCCTCTGACAGAAAACAAGGTGTTTCCCCAGAGTCGGAGGTCTGCTCTCACAGAGGAAGGGACAATGATCATCCGTCGTTTTGTTTTACTGGATCCACATGCAGACGTGCAAAACCACCTCTGGAGGCGTCTCATGTGAAACAAACCAGCGGAAAACACTGTGTGAGTGACATCATTCCCAACAGCTTCATGACGGAGACAGCTGTTATCACTTGCCAGGTCTTACGTGGCTGAGTTGACTTTTTAAAAAAGTGTCGAATCTAGTTTGTGATAAACGAGCTTTCATGGTGGTTGAATTTAATTCCACTCCCAGAAACAAATGTCTGGGCCGGGAAAATCGAGCTTCCTTCCAATTTATGGCGAAGCCCAGATTTAACAGGTGTGATGTCAACACCTGATCCTGCATCAGCGCCTCCTGTCTGAAGTGACAGGAGCAGCAGATCATCCAGGTAAAACAAAAACTCTCGTCTCTGTGTTAGGATGATCGGTATGCGTTCTCTGGATGTTATATAACAGATCCAAAAAACGGTCTCACCCCTCCGATCCGTGAGTAAAAACCTTGTGTTTTCTCTCCGTTGGGGGACTGTAGATTACTTTTATCAGAAAACACTTGGATTTCTGCATTTAGGGATGAGAATCAGTCTGATGATGACGGGACCGTTTTTTTTTTTTTATTTTTTTTTTTTATAACTCCTCTGAATGGAGGGGTTCGGGTTGCAAACTGTAGCTTGTACCATTTGCATAAAACCTTGTCCATCCATCTGAAAAACGGCGAGCATGTTTTAGCCACTCTACGTAACGTTCGTAGGGTGAACGTGCGTTAAGTGATGTGTCATGTTTTGTACGGCTGTCAGCAGTCCGCCCCTCAACCGCCGTCATGAGTCGCGGGAATGTTTTCTGTGTGATCCAGGGCGAGACTTGTGCTGAGGCGAAGCGTGTGACAGCTGATGACGCGGTGGGGCTGCGCGTTTGACGTCGCTGTGCGAACGTTGAAAAGGCGGAGGGCGTGACTTCATTTACGCCGTGCTGTTGGAGTG
>NC_056518.1:1052246-1053440 GCF_014905685.2 Nematolebias whitei
ATCATCCTGGTTTCATTCAAGAGTTGTTCTAGATGCTGATGCTGTGGGCAGGAAGGATCTCTTGTAGCATCTGTCTTACAAGGGATCTGAAGAAGTCTCTGGCTGAAGACATATATATATAAATATTAAAATAGATTAATAAATATATGCATAAACAAATATAAAGTTCTTGTTGTAGGTTTTGGTTCTTTGTTAAAAACTAAAATTAATTTGTTTTCCGGCTCTTCTTCTTCTAATACATGTTAGTGGTGCTTAGAAAAGAGCTTAATGTAGCACTACCGCCACCAGCTGGTAAGGTGCGTTGATATTAATAATCCGCCCACTAGAGGTGAACAATCCGCCCACTAAACGGGAACTATAGGCAAAGGTGAGACACAAAAATAGAGGTCCCACTAGAACCGGACACAACAGGCTACAACAAGAACCAGACCTGTGGATAAGGGGCTTTAGAAACTGATTTTCATGATTTTGAACTAGGCATTCCAGTTCTGGGAGGACTCCCAGATAACCTGGTACCGAGTCAAGAAGCTGGGCCAGTATGTTTCACGAAACCATCACAGGCCATAGCTCTTTTCTCAACCAATGACGTCGACCAAGGACCACAAACCTATGGTGTCTTACCCATAGACAGGTCCGACGACTCAGAAAAGGATTCGTTGGAGCTCCCCAAGGAGCAAGACCCCTCATCAGTCTCATCACAGATTGAACAGGTGGTCGCCCAAGCCGACGCTCTGACATCTGATGAAGAAAGAGACGAACTTCGCCAAGTTCTTTTAAAATATGAAAAGTCATTGTCAACTGACCCAGACATCCTCCAACTTCAGAAGTTGAATGATCCTGCAATTAACTCGATGATACTGTATCTGACTGACACAGACAAATACACTCCATCGAAAGGTAAACTGGATTCCGATCCAGACCTAAAAGTCCTCTTTCAGCTGCGCAAACAGTTAAAACTACTCAAGGACAACCTAACTTTAGCTCATGGAGCGACGTCCTCACCCGTGTTCGCGGTCTCCCATGACCGAAGGGGGGTGACGCCAGTTAGGATAATGCTACCAGACGCGATAACATGATCAAATCTGACATTCAGAGTGAGTGACGCACCGAAACGTCGTTTTCTAGTTGCTTAATCACTGCTTTTGTCAATGTTGAAACGTTGTTTTACTGGTTGCTTAGTCACTGTTTTGTCGA
>NC_056518.1:1053540-1057527 GCF_014905685.2 Nematolebias whitei
CAGTTCATTCGTTAAATTGCAATCTTTGCGGAGTCAATGTATATTATGGCTACCTTAAGTACCATAATCTACATTGGTCTCACAACGCTTAAGCCGAACCTACTCGAACAATTCTATTCGGGGGGATAGCTAATTCTTTTTGATGAGTCTCGCCATAGACTTCCAAAAACATTTATGGGGAAACCAAACACCCAATCTCAAGTCGTTCGTCTAAAAGACAACAGACAATTGAACCAAACTATATTTTGCCATGTAAAGCTAACTTAAACCGAGTTAGAAATGGAAAAATAGTTTGGAACCCTTTTCTATAGGTATAAACCCCTGTAGTTACCCCTTTTCAGCATGTTCCACCCCTTAACTGGTAGTTGTAGCTGTTCCCAATCATAATAGCTTACACACCAGGTGCATATAGTTTAAGGCCTTATGTAAAATCCCCTTCATAAGCCCACCTTAAACCACATAATTGCATGTCACATTTGAACCAGAACGGCACAGACTGGAAATCCACCCAGCGACGACCTTCACTGGAGGAGACCTGCAATCCTGACGTTGGTCTCCAATCTTCATCCAGTGGCTGCATCTTCGGTTCAATCCAAGGGAACCCCTCTGTATGCTGATTAATCAACACTTCCAATCGTTGTGGATTTACCGTTGTGGATTATATGACTTTTTCCAATGGATTACAGACTCTGTTTCCAAGGGGTTAAAGCATTGCTACAATGGAATTACCGACGACGTTATGGAATTATAATCAACACAATGGAATTACCAAGAACATTGTGGAATTACCTTTGACTTTGTTTTCCTTGCTGGATTACTTTTGACTTTTGTTTTCCTTGCTGGATTACTTTTGACTTTGGTTTTCCTTGCTGGATTACATCAAGCTCAAGGACATTTGAAGGCGTAAATTCATGTTTGGAATTCATCCCCATGGACAGGAGATGATTTCCAAAGGGGGGACTGCAGTGAACTTGACCTGATGTCAAAACTAAGCCTAAGGTCAAAACCCTTGACCTTAAGAACCTTGTGGGACAGAAACTGTCATTTCATTGATTTGAATCCAGAAATACAGGTTCACCCATCCTGAGACTTTCTTTCTTGAAAATCAAGTGAAAGAACACTCTCTTTTTTATTATCATTACTATTTTACAAATGTTGATAACCAAAGTGTTTTAGTTCAAACCATTTTAGATGTTGCAGTGAACTAATCAATTTTATTAACTGTAAAACAGTAACAATGATTTTTTAGTTGCTTATGCAAAGTAGAATTCATGTTAAGGCCTGTTACAGAGTAATTATGTATTTTCTGATTTCTGTCTTTGAATGAGCAAGTGTGCGTTTTCCAAGGTCAGGAGTCGAAGCAGACATGTGTTGGAACAACTGTCTTGTTTTACATCCTCTCAGACGTCAACAGAGAAGTTGGCACCTGTTTCTCCAAACTCGCCAAAACAAAACTCTCTCTGTCTCTGAGAACAGTTTTAATCTGTTCCATAACAATTCTTGCTGTTTTCTGACTTCTAGTAACCTCTTACGTCACAAACCACACCCCTGTCTGGTCGACATTGACCAATCAGGAACTCTCAAATATACCGGAAATAGAGCCCTTTAAATGCCGGTACTTCCTAGTTCTCTCAGTTCTGAGATGTTCGCAGTTCTGTGAAGTCGTTGTTCTGTGAGTTGCCGTTGGAGTCGGCTGGAGAGTTTGCAGCTCCAGTCGTTTGGGAGAACAGAAGTCCAGCCATGATAAGGCTCTTCCGAGTTTGGATTATAACATCTTCCACCTCTGAGTGGAACTTCTGAAGGACTCCACTCATGTGAAGTCCACTTGCTGAGGTGAGCTTGTGTCGGACGGAATCTCGTCACTACTTCGGACGAGTCACAGCCATCCTATGGAGACGCTGGACAGGTAGCGTTAACTGGAACTCCGTATCTGCTGATTCATCTTCAGAGAAGTAATGAGTCAAGTTTACTACCGAGCGTACCGAGGAAAAGCTGGGTTCGAATGGAGAGTGTCTCGGTTCTGGTCAACACTCCCCCTCACACACCATCTTTTACTCCCTTTAAACTTCATTTTCCATCTTTAAATTCTTCTATCAAGTAGAAATCCTTCCAGATAATTTAGAAATGTCTGTGTAAAGTGCTCATCCACCGCCGTGTGGATAATTGATCATAATTGTACAGCCCGCTGATTAATTATGTTGTTATTCTCATATTTTGCCAAATTAATGTAAATGTTTAATGTTAAACTTTGATTCTGTAAATAAATGGCCACATTCATTTTGATGGGTCAAAGATGAATAACGTCTCACGTTACATTTTATTAAATTCAATGCACGTTTTATTCAGTCCAGAAAAATGAAGAATCCGTTTTAATTGATGAATATATCTAAGCATCTGTTCATCTACAGTCGATAACAACATCAAGTTCACCAGAGAGGATGCAAACGACAACAAGCTGCCTTGTTTGGACTGTTTGGTTCAGATGGAGAGAGAGGACAGCCTCAACATTGAAGTTTACAGAAAACCAACCCACACAGACCAGTATCTTCTGTTTGACTCCCACCATCCACTGGAACACAAACTCTCTGTCATCAGAACTTTACAACATCGGGCCGAATGCGTCCCCACGAAGACAGAAGGGAAGGAAAAGGAACTGAAACACGTTCAAGAAGCTCTTCAAACATGTGGATATCCTAACTGGGCTTTTGTCAAGTCAGCGAGGAAATCTACAAAACACAGTAATAAACAGAAAAAGGGGAACAGCAGACGTAAAAACATTGTCATCCCTTATGTTGCTGGAGTATCAGAGAAATTCAGAAGGATCTTCAACAAACACAACATCCCAGTACATTTCAAACCCAGCAGGACTCTCAGACAGAGGCTGGTCCACCCTAAGGACAAAACACCCATACACAAACAGAGTGGTGTAGTGTATGCGGTCCAGTGCAGCGAGGACTGTCCAGACCTCTACATTGGAGAAACTATACAGCCTCGTCACAGACGCATGACTCAACACAGGAGAGCCACCTCCTCTGGACAAGATTCAGCTGTTCACCTCCACCTCACAGATAAGGGACACTCTTTTGAGGACCAAAATGTGCACATTTTGGACCGAGAACACTGATGGTTTGAGAGGGGGGTGAAGGAAGCAATTTATGTAAAAAGAGAAGAGCCGTCTCTTAACAGAGGAGGAGGCCTCAGATTTCCACTTTCTAAAACATATAATGCAACTTTAAAACAGATTCCCAGCCAGTTTTCACACCTGATGGGAACAGAGGGGCCTCGACTGTGAATTAGAGGAACAAAGACCTACTGTTTTAGGTTTTAGGTGTGAACAGCCAATCTACATATGTGTGTGTGTGTGTGTGTGTCTTATCTCACTCAGCCTTATAACCTGAATCTCTCACTCTCTGCTCTTTGAATTGAGAAAGCTCCTCGGATGAGGAGAGAAACGTCTTCTGTTACAAATAAAGTCCAGTTGTTTTTGTATTGAACGCTTTTTGAATTCATTAAAGTTAAAATGTCTTTAAAAACCACAGCTGAATTTACAGAAACATGTTTTAAATGTGTGGAATTAAAGGAAATCTAGGTGAAATGTTGCTTTTTTGGTACATTAGTGTACACTTCTTTACGTGCGCGCGTGTGTGCATGCGTGCACACACACACCTACACACATCATTGTGCCCCCGCATTACGGATTCTTAGGACACCCTTGATACTGAGAGAAGCAGAGCGTGCTCCATTCACACAAGGAGAGCTGTTGGTCAGGCTACTTCTTGTTGTGCCATTAACTCTATAATAGTTAATGAAACAAGTGTTCATTTATATAGATAAAACTAAATGTTTAACAACCTGTTAAAATACACCAGAATGCAGGAAATGACATTTTACTTTATTCAAAAATTTCTGATGATGATGATTTCTGCCACAAACCCACAGATGAACCACAGAAGAAGAAAACCCACAGGTGAACCACAGAAGAAGAAA
>NC_056518.1:1057537-1059407 GCF_014905685.2 Nematolebias whitei
AACCACAGAAGAAGAAAACCCACAGGTGAACCACAGAAGAAGAAAACGTTTAGGGACCGTCAACACGTTGGTGCGAGGAACACTCAAAAATACAAAAAGTTTAATTATTGGAACGACACTGACCAGCGATGCTGACTTTAAACTCGTAAATCATGTGATGTGACTAATGTGAAAACACAGATAATTATTTTAATCTTATTACAACGTGGTTTCGCAATTTGTAGACGGTCCCTGAACCTTCCACTTTCCGTCCACACTGAACCCACGCGCACAAAAACACAATGATCCCAGAGTTGTACATGTACTTGACCAAGTGTCCGATAATGGAAGTGTGGCGTCACGCTGCTGTACCTGCGGGGTGGGCTGTTTTCGTTACTTCCTCCGCATGGTTCTTCGGCTTCACCAGCCGAGCCATTCTCGTCGTCCTCCACGGTGACGTCTGCTCCGGTGACCGGGATGCCTACGTTCTCCAAGCCGCGCTCCATGACCCGTGAACCATCTTCCACCGAGGCGGACAGCGAGCCGGCGGACTGCGCTTCCTGTCCGATTATGGAACCCTGAGTTTGTGAAGTCCCGGAACCCGCGAGCGCTTCCAGCAGCAGGAGCACCAAGGAAATGCTCACTCCAAACTCAAGCCTCCTGTCCATTTGTAACACTGGACCATCAGTGAAAAATGAGATTTACATTCTACGGACCTTGTCAATCGTAAAAAGTTAAAGTAATAAAAAGTGAAGGAACATAAAACAAACTGCTGTGTCCTTCTGAATGTGCTCTTTTAGTAAACAAACAGCCTCTGTGACACCATACAATACTAAATTGATACTTGCCTAGAAACCCTAAATCCCGCCTTGTTTCTACACTAAGATTGGATAATAAAATCCACACCACCCTCTAAATTCATCGTACACGCGTGTCATTGCGCACTTCAGCCTCAATCATGCGTCTCGCATACGAAGAAGAAAATGATTGGATGGGAGGCCTGTCACTCAAAGAGGCGGGGCTTCAAACACGGGGTGGGTGCGCACCATTTGTCAACCGGCTGACAAAGGCGGGGACACATACTGAGCTGAAACGGTTTAGTAGTGGCCACGAATCCTCCTCAACACATATATTGAGCGCCAACAGATTACTTAAGATCTTGCAATAATGTCAACTAAATGTTTTGACTAATACCTTAGTAACCATTCCTTTTAATTTTTTTTCAATCTTACCCTCATCTTAATTTAAAGCACGAGTAATGAAAAGAGACGGCCGATATGCGATCTATGAATGCCTTTAATTTTTATACTTTAAGACTTAATTGCACATTATATTGCCAGTAGCTAATAATGAACCTAGATTGCCCTAACAGGGGTGGGGGTACGCGTCCATTCCGCTCATTTCTACCCGGGTCATAGCCCGTTTTATTAAAAATGAGCATACCCAATAAGATCCGTATGGCGCATGCGCGCTGGTAACGATGACAACAATAAGTTTCCGAAGGCAATGCCAGTGTGGACCCTGTGATTGGTCAAATGTACAATCATCCGTCCAATGAGACGTCAGGAGAGCAGGAAAACATGGAGTTTACGGCGGAACAGCGTGTGCAGCTGTCAGAGCACCGACATGTCCGAGAAGGACCGCCGCCTTTCTGGGTGGAGTTCCGTGTTTAACCTCAGCTGAGTGGAGGAAGCGTCTGATTGGAGCATTTTACTGTCGCTCAGACGTGAAGAGCTGCCGACATGAAAACACTGACGTGGCTCTTCCAGACCAACTTCCTGTCAACTTCACGAAAAACTACATTGTTCAGTTTTGTGGAATACACTTCCGTTGATCTCTCTCTCTCTCTCTCTCTCTATATATATATATATATAAATATATATATATATAT
>NC_056518.1:1059507-1061151 GCF_014905685.2 Nematolebias whitei
GTGCTATATAAATAAACTGGACTGGACTGAACTGGTGCTATATAAATAAACTGGACTGGACTGATGAGCCTCCTCGCCTTGACAGGAAAATGCCGACTTTTTTAATTATTTTACTGACAATTTACGGGATTGACAGAGTTGTTCATAATCCTGGAGATGGAAAAATTACCTGGTTTTCAAAGGTATAAAGTTCTGCAAAGTTTTCTCTGACACCACTAACATCCAGTGTGACCAGTGACTATAAATCCAGCTGTTCTGTGAAGGCCTGTGGTCAAGGTCGAGATATTTTATTGTAATTCACATCTCGTGGTACATGTGGTGGAACTAAACTGTGTACACAGGGTCCCAGTTACATCCAAGAAACGTATAAAATGTCAAAGAAAACCAGTAATAAGATCTAAGATGTGAACTAAGAAAACCATTTACTAAAATACACTAAGCACTAGTAGTACAAGAAGAACACGCAGCACCAACATGAGTCTGAGCAGATGAGCATGAATGAACGCAGCAGCATGGAATGGATCAGAGGTGTGTTCAGATCATCAGAGATGAAACGCATCAGGACGGTCAGGGACTGAACATGTAGTGAAGTACGACTGCAAACTGCAGCCGCCTGACAGGCCGCGCAAGAAGAGCAGTGCAGCCTGCAGCCAAGAAGCTCGCTGGTAGCAGGAGGGGCTGCAGAGGTCCACAGCTCTGCTGGGACAAGGTTTCCTCTGGACAGCTGTTGGTTGCACTGTCCACACATCTGGTCTTTATGGAAAAGTGCTGAGTCATCGTAAAATTGTTAGAGATCAACCCCAAAACACTTCCAGCTGCAATTATAGCAAAAGATGGTTCTACGAAGTGATTCGGGCCAAAACGTAGACCCAGTAAAATACTTGCGTACAAATTTTAATACTAGAATTATTCATTCAACCTTTATTTAGACAGGTAAATCCCAGTGAGCCTCGAGGACTCATTTACAAGAGAGACCTGATATTATAGTTTGTATTGTAACACGGCAAAATTTGACAAAGTACAAGTTTTAAATGGTGAATGGCATTTGGTTGAAATCACAATGTTCAGCGTTTGATGCCAGATTCATGTAGATCCTGATGATGATCTTGTTTCTTTTCACCACCCTGAGGTGCTAAAGATACAGTTTGAGTAAACACTAAAGTGAAGTCAGGTCCTCTGGAAGGTTTCTTTCTGTTGAAACGTTTTAACAAAAAGTAGCTTCAATACTTTTACAAGAATCTTGGAAGCTCAGAAAACGTACGACAACAAAAGATGCATTTGGGGGAAAGATTGAGAAACAAAGCCTGTAAACTTGTTTTTCATTTGCTCTACAAAAATGATGCAAACTTAAGATACTACTGGGCTCAGTGTCCAGTTTAATTAATCCAAATTGATTGTAATAAAATTTATATATATATTTATATATATGTAACCCTGTGGTTTATATATATATATATATATATATAAATATATGGATATATATATATATATAAATATATGGATATATATATATATATATATATATAAATATATGTATATATATATAAATATATGTATATATATATATAAAAATATATGTGTATATATATATATATATATATATATATATATACATATATTTATATACTCCAGTTTCCTCCCACA
>NC_056518.1:1061251-1070485 GCF_014905685.2 Nematolebias whitei
ACTTTAAAAAGCAGATTTTATTCCCTATGAAAAACGAGTTTTCATTTCCGGGTCACGTGACTGAATCCACCAATGACAGAGCAACACGACCTGACACGTCAGAGTTAGTCACTACTGACACGTCTCTCAGCCAATGAAAGCGTTCCACGGCAGCTAATTCAACCAATCACGCAGCGTTTTCCCAACTAGCATGTTAGATTTATCTGAACAAGTCCGTCAACTTTTCTGTCTTTTAAACTGTCAAAGTGCACTTTTTTCTGTTAAAAATGTAATCAATAAGCTCCCAGCTGCACGGAGTCGGCGCCCCGGTCTCAAAAACGTCTTTCTAGCTATTTAAACAACTCGTTCGAACTTTTTCAGAACCGAGCCGGACCCAGAACCACGTCTGAACCGTCTTTAAACAGAATAAAGCATTTCCACAGCTCAAACCCAGCTTATGTTACACAACAGATGTACAATTTCAGCTTTCATAAAGACATATGACTGAATTTCAGCTTCAAAACATCACTAGCTCAACACAGCGTCTTCTCCAAGAGTCGCAGCTCAAACATGCAGTGTTTTGACTTCAAGCGTTGCAGCTTCAGCACAGCTACAGTCTGCTATTTCTCCATGCCAACATGAAATATCAATTATTACACGCATACACAGTCCATTTATGAACACGTCACGGGCCACCAATATGTAGATGAACAGATGCTTAGATATATTCATCAATTAAAACGGATTCTTCATTTTTCTGGACTGAATAAAACGTGCATTGAATTTAATAAAATGTAACGTGAGACGTTATTCATCTTTGACCCATCAAAATGAATGTGGCCATTTATTTACAGAATCAAAGTTTAACATCAAACATGTACATTAATTTGGCAAAATATGAGAATAACAACATAATTAATCAGCGGGCTGTACAATTATGATCAATTATCCACACGGCGGTGGATGAGCACTTTACACAGACATTTCTAAATTATCTGGAAGGATTTCTACTTGATAGAAGAATTTAAAGATGGAAAATGAAGTTTAAAGGGAGTAAAAGATGGTGTGTGAGGGGGAGTGTTGACCAGAACCGACACTCTCCATTCGAACCCTGCTTTTCCTCGGTACGCTCGGTAGTAAACTTGACTCATTACCTCTCTGAAGATGAATCAGCAGATACGGAGTTCCAGTTAACGCTACCTGTCCAGCGTCTCCATAGGATGGCTGTGACTCGTCCGAAGTAGTGACGAGATTCCGTCCGACACAAGCTCACCTCAGCAAGTGGACTTCACATGAGTGGAGTCCTTCAGAAGTTCCACTCAGAGGTGGAAGATGTTATAATCCAAACTCGGAAGAGCCTTATCATGGCTGGACTTCTGTTCTCCCAAACGACTGGAGCTGCAAACTCTCCAGCCGACTCCAACGGCAACTCACAGAACAACGACTTCACAGAACTGCGAACATCTCAGAACTGAGAGAACTAGGAAGTACCGGCATTTAAAGGGCTCTATTTCCGGTATATTTGAGAGTTCCTGATTGGTCAATGTCGACCAGACAGGGGTGTGGTTTGTGACGTAAGAGGTTACTAGAAGTCAGAAAACAGCAAGAATTGTTATGGAACAGATTAAAACTGTTCTCAGAGACAGAGAGAGTTTTGTTTTGGCGAGTTTGGAGAAACAGGTGCCAACTTCTCTGTTGACGTCTGAGAGGATGTAAAACAAGACAGTTGTTCCAACACATGTCTGCTTCGACTCCTGACCTTGGAAAATGCACACTTGCTCATTCAAAGACAGAAATCAGAAAATGCATAATTACTCTGTAACAGGCCTTAACATGAATTCTACTTTGCATAAGCAACTAAAAAATCATTGTTACTGTTTTACAGTTAATAAAATTGATTAGTTCACTGCAACATCTAAAATGGTTTGAACTAAAACACTTTGGTTATCAACATTTGTAAAATAGTAATGATAATAAAAAAGAGAGTGTTCTTTCACTTGATTTTCAAGAAAGAAAGTCTCAGGATGGGTGAACCTGTATTTCTGGATTCAAATCAATGAAATGACAGTTTCTGTCCCACAAGGTTCTTAAGGTCAAGGGTTTTGACCTTAGGCTTAGTTTTGACATCAGGTCAAGTTCACTACACGACCGAGTTAATGTGTCTGGTGAACGCTTCTATTTCCTTGGCTTGGATTTTGACCCAAGTGTCATCCACATAACGGAACCAATGGCTTGGCTTTGTTCCCTCATAGGAGTTTAGGGCTCTCTGTTCCACTTCCTCCATGTAGAGATTGGCAACAATGGGTGACACTGGAGATCCCATGGCACAGCCGTGCTTCTGTCTGTAAAAACTGTCATTGAACTTGAAATAAGTGGTGGAGAGGCAGAGATCCAACAGGGTGCAGATCTGGTCCGGGGTGAAGTTGGTCCTGTTGATTAAGTCCTTGTCTTGTAGAAGTTGTTTTCTGACGGTTTCTACTGCTTCAGAGATGGGTATGCATGTGAAAAGAGAAGTCACATCATACGATACAAGGGTTTCTCCTGGGGTTAGTTTCAAGTGTTGAACTTTGTTAGCAAAATCAATGGAGTTCTTTATGTGATGAGGTGTATTTCCAACAAGAGGAGCTAAAATACCAGCCAGATGTTTAGCAATATTGTATGTCACTGAGTTCATGCTGCTGACGATGGGTCTGAGTGGTGTTCCTTCTTTGTGGATTTTTGGGAGTCCATAAAGACAGGGAGTGGCTTCCCCTGGGTACAATCTATAATACAACGATCGATTGATTGTTTTCTCCTTTTCAAGTTTTTGCAGGTAATCTGTGACTTTCTTTTTGTAGGCACTGGTTGGGTCCCTCTTCAGGGTCTCGTGGGTGTTGCGGTCGCTCAGTAGTGTAGTTTTTTTTTCCCGGTAATCAGAAGTGTTGAGGACTACTGTGCATCTTCCCTTATCAGCTGGTAAAATGGTGATGTTTTGGTCCTGGCTGAGTGATGTTACAGCTTTCCTTTCCTGTGGTGTGAGGTTTGAAGGAGGCGGTTTGCCACTGGAGAGGGTTGCTGATATTTTCATTCTGAGTTGTTCTGCCTCTCCTTCCGTCAAGTTGTTGTTCCTAATCGCGGATTCAGTGGCCGTGATTAGTTCCACAACAGGTATTTCTTGAGGGGAGATGGTAAAGTTTAGTCCTTTTGCCAGCACATCTTTCTCAGGTTGTGTCAATGTCCTGTTAGACAAATTTCTAACCCACTGGTCCTGAAAATTAGTGTTAGCAACAAACTCCTGATCTTGACTGATGGTTTGTGATGAGAAAACAGCTCTCTGTTGTAATTTTAGAAACTTACTTTTTTGGCGTTCCTTGCTCTTTTGATGTTGTGATAGCTGGGCCTTTTCAATGAAACAAGAAACTTCTTCCAACAGAGGAAATGGTAGCAGAGTAGACAGCTTCTGGAGGGTCTGATCCATTTTGAGTGAGAGAGCTTCAATGGTGAAGTGTATCTGTCTTATTCTCTCACTGAGCAGCTTGTTTTGAGCTTTCAGGAGTATTCCTTCTGCTCTATGTCCTTTGATCGTGGAGTTGAGTTTCAAACTGCTGGGGATGAGTTTTTCTTGTCTGCATCTCAGACTGAAACGAAGATGATTCCTGTAGTCTGCAAACTTCCTTGACATCTTCTCAAACTCCCGCACTGCTCCTAGGGTATCCTTCCCAAAATATTTAGCAATATGCTGGTGAAGATTCTCAGTCATCCAGGACTTGATGAATTCAAAAAGCGTTCAATACAAAAACAACTGGACTTTATTAGTAACAGAAGACGTTTCGCTCCTCATCCGAGGAGCTTTCTCAATTCAAAGAGCAGAGAGTGAGAGATCCAGGTTATAAAGCTGAGTGAGAGAAGACACACACACACATAAGACACACACACACACACACACACACACACACACACACACACACACACACACACACACATACATACATATGTAGATTTGACAAGTCACACCTCAACACCTTAACAGTAAGAGTCTTTTGTTCCTCTAATTCACAGATGAGACCCCTCTGTTCCCATCAGGTGTGAAAACCGGCTGGGAATCTGTTTTAAAGTTGCATTATATGTTTTTGAAAGTGGAAATCTGAGGCCTCCTCCTCTGTTAAGAGACGGCTTTTCTCTTTTTACATAAATTGCTTCCTTCACCCCCCTCTCAAACCATCTGTGTTCTCGGTCCAAAATGTGCACATTTTGGTCCTCAAAAGAGTGTCCCTTATCTGTGAGGTGGAGGTGAACAGCTGAATCTTGTCCAGAGGAGGTGGCTCTCCTGTGTTGAGTCATGCGTCTGTGAAGAGGCTGTTTAGTTTTTCCAGTGTAGAGGTCTGGACAGTCCTCGCTGCACTGGACCGCAGACACTACACCACTCTGTTTGTGTATGGGTGTTTTGTCCTTAGGGTGGACCAGCCTCTGTCTGAGAGTCCTGCTGGGTTTGAAATGGGTTTTAACTTTAATGCACCTGAACACACAGCGTCTCTTACACCTGCAGCGTCTCACAGCGTCACGGTTACTGCTGAGGTAACATGCTACAGACGTAGCTCTTCTCAAACATCCTTCTAACATGAATATATGTTGATGATCAACCCCCCTGCCCCGGTCAACAACTGCCCGCACTAAGCTAAGCTGGTGAGCGAGCAACACAGAGGTGTCTCCACCTCCTCCACCTGTGGGCGTTTTCTGCCGAAGCAGGAGACTCGGCAGCTGCACAGTTTCTGTTCTGTGTTAGAGCTGGAGGTAACCTGGAAAACCTGGAGTGGAGCTTTAGTAGCTTGAATATGCTCCTATTAGTCAAGTGTAATGGATTTATTCACGAAGAAAGAGAAACTGTGCCGCCTGAACTAATGTTTCATAGTAAAAGTGTGTGTGTGTGTGTGGGGGGGGGGGACTTGTCCCCTTCACATATAATGGTTGTGATGCCTATGCTCAGCATCCTGGCCACAGTCTAAGAAACACAGTGTAGCCTTAACGTTTAGGGAAAAATCACTAGTCAATATGAAAATCTAATAATAGTCACTCCTTTTTATACTCCAGCATAAAGCAATATGATGATGAGCCATCATGTTTAGTAACTTAAAATACCTCATTAAAACTCCAGTGGTGGGCTAGGTCTACTGGAGGGTCCAGAGACAAACATGGAGCATTAACACAATATGGACAACATTCAGGAATTGTTTCTATAAGAACATTATCAAATATTTTACGTGAACAGTAAGATCACTCCACTCACAAGGAAATGTAACACAGGCAAAGAAATCGTCCATCATTAAACAGGGGCAGAGCCTCCGTGTTCCAACTGTCCCCTCTTACAATGCTGTGATTGCTAGTATCACTCAGCCCTCTGTGAATAGTACCATACCATACCACTTTATTTATAGAACACTTAAAACAGCGACAAGGCCAACCAAAGTGCTGTACAGACAGAACAACAGGTAACACACAAAGCAAAATACAAAATGAGGTAAATCAGAATATAGACATAAAAATGATGCAGATAATGACGACAAACCAGTGTGGAGCATACAGGATCAAAACACAGATCATCTGGTGTTGAAAGCTACTGAATAGTAGTGAGTTTTTAAACGGGACTTGAAAACCGAGAAGGAGGGGGCCTGTCTGACAAGCAGAGGTAACTCGTTCCAAAGTCTTGGTCCTGCTACAGAGAAGGCCCTGTCACCTCTGCGCTTAAGACGAGTTCCTGGAACTGTGAGGAGCAACTGGTCCGCTGACCTCAGGTAAACAGCCATCAGGTGCTAATGATCCATTGTTAGGCTGATGGTCCTTCTTGAGCATGTGATCAGCTGGTTCTGGTTGTCAGCAGCAAACTGGTTGATCCACTCTGAGAAGGTGCTATTTAAGAGACTGAGCTGAAAACAGCACCTCAGACTGAGGAAGTCCTCAGGATGATAGACGAAACATTTCTACATTTCTTTGCTTTGTTTTGTTTTTTGTCTTTTTTGAATGTCCAGAGGACCAGATTGAACTTTTTTGGATAACACAGGGTGAGTTAACCTGGGACAAACTAACAAACACGATGGCTGTAATGTGGAGGTGGTGAAGCTCACGGTGTTACCTGAAGCATCAGTGACACATTTCTGTCTTATCAGCCAAAATTAAGATGATTGGCAAAAAAAAAAAGAATTCTAAGCTACCAACAACTTAAAACAGTTCCTGCAGTGGATGTTTTCATGCCACAGAGCGACACGGGGCAAGAACTCACGGTGAAATTCAACATGGAAGAGCGTAACTTTTACACACTCTATTAAACACTTTGTATAAAGTCAGTTTAGTTTTAACAAAGACTAAACTGACGCAACCAGAAGTTACAACATATAAACCACACAAAATAAACCACAACCAACTTTAAGCATTAAGCTTTAATTTAAGCATTAAACTGATAATACTGACAGAAAATGGAAGCTGTACCTGCAGTTCCCTTCGTACACATGAACATGTGGTACTTCCTGTTGATGTCGTGTTCAGCTGCTCGTGGGGTCGGCCGCCGGCGTTCATCATCTTTTAGTTTTCCAAACTCCGTTTTTAGTTTTGGAAATGTAATAAATTGTCTTCCACCCGCTAACGCTCAGGGTAACGCGTGTCTGTGCTACAGCTGCCCCACTGACAACGTTTAAACAGTTTTTGAACATGTTTTTCTGAAAGCCCTGCAGTGTCCGTAGACCTGAACCCTGACAATGTCAAATAAAATACTCCAAACAAGAAACTATCAAAGCAATTCTGTTGTTTTTAGTATTTCCCTTGTTTTACATGGCATCTTGATGTGACTGTTCTTATCACTACTTTAATTAGCTTCTTGCTGAATTATTGTTGTCTGTACTTTATCTGTTTGTTAAGAACAGGTGTGTCTTGTGAAGAGTCCTCGTCATGCAATGACACTAACGTGTAGAAATAAAGTTTGTATGTTGGAGGAAAACCAGCTGCAGCTCTGTGGCGCTTGCCTTCAGGCCAACGGAGGGCGCTGATTGGTCAGCTGCTGACACGCCTACTGGATTAATTTGACGTGTGGTGTCGAGGCTCCAACTCGTGCACATAAATAAATAAATGAATGAAATCAAGCCAAGAGCTGCTGCTGGCCCTGGGCGGCCCCAGGTACCGTTGGTGTTTGATGTTCATACCAGGATTTCTGCTCTGATACGATACCACGTAAAATGCAGGCTAGTATTTGTGATATCGATACTAGTACTTTGTACAAATATACCTAATGTGTGAGGTAAATGTACGAACAGCAGCATATTCAAATCAAAGCTGCTAAAGGATGCAAGACATCAAAGTAATTTAGTTTAAAGTCCGGAGAGTGACCTCATTTACAATATTCAACAGAAAATAACACAATCATACAAAATATGTGAAAATGGTGTTTCAAACACTAAAAATAAGAAATCATAAAACTATTCAAATCAATTATTAAAGATCTATTAAATAATACAAGATTTGTTTTAAAGATGTATTTAATCCATATTTTGTAGAGTATATTTTTCAGAGTTCACCAAGTCTGTTTTGTCTCTGCTCTGTCGTTTCACACCTGGTCCATGTAATCCACTTTAAATGATCAATGTTCTTTATGAAACCGTACCTGAATAAGTCTAGACTTTTTTCCCATGTGACATTAAATCAGTGATACATATTATTACTCTAAACTGAACTCATGCAACTATTTGTTGAAGCATGAATTTATTTTGTAATTATTTCATAACCAGATGTATTAATCTGAACAACTCCAACTGCAGCAGTTCTTAGCTCTGCTGAAAGATCCACATTTCCTCCCTCTGTACTTTGTACATGGGTAGTCCTGCAGCCCTGAGGGACTCCTCCAGAGCAGCAGCACCTGACTCTCCTCCTCTGTCCGCCTCATCACTGCCTCATATTCTGTCTAGTTATTTAACAGGAAGTGTTTTACAAGGTTTGTTGTGTTGCTGCAGCTCTTTACACATTTTACACAAACGGCTCTTGGCTGTTTGTGGAGCTGACGTAGCTCCACAGTTAAACTCTGCCGCTGTGTCTACAGACTCAGGCTGCATTCACAGCAGCCCTGTTTAGTCACTTTAATCCAACTCCAGCTCGTTTTCCTAGAAAGTCCGGTTCCTTTAGGGAGGTGTGAACGCACCATCGAACTCTGTCACGGAACAAAGAGGTGAACTCTGGCTCGGGCTAAAACCTAGGTCTGGGTCCGGTAGAAGAGAACTCCAGCGCGGTTCCAGTACAGTGTGAATGTAAACAGACCGGACCCGCTCCACAGGACAAACAAACACACATTTCTCTCATATGGAGCCGTCAGCTGAATTGTGTGAAGAACAATATTCTCCATGGTCTTCTGTCTCATCTTCTGCTCATGCTGAGTCCATTGATGAAAAATGACAAAATATAACTCCTAAAACTGATAAAACTTGATGCAACTTCGTTTTTGTTTTTATTTACAGAAGAAGAAGAAGAAGACGTGTCTTCAGAGGTTTTTGTGTCGTTTCTTTCAGTAATACTTGGTGCAGCGCCCCCACAGACGAGCGGGGGAACAGGTTGGTTCAACAGGTTGGTTCAACGGGTTGGTTCAACAGGTTGAGGTTGGTTCAATAGGTTGGTTCAACAGGTCGACTCAACAGGCTGGTTGGTTCAACAGGTTGAGGTTGGTTCAACAGGTTGGTTCAACAGGTTGGCTCAACAGGTTGGTTCAATAGGTTGGTTCAACAGGTTGGCTCAACAGGTTGGTTCAACAGGTTGAGGTTGGTTCAATAGGTTGGTTCAACAGGTTGAGGTTGGTTCAACAGGTTGGTTCAACAGGTTGAGGTTGCTTCAACAGGTTGGTTCAATAGGTTGGTTCAACAGGTTGAGGTTGGTTCAACAGGTTGGTTCAACAGGTTGAGGTTGCTTCAACAGGTTGGTTCAACAGGTTGGTTCAACAGGTTGGCTCAACAGGTTGGCTCAATAGGTTGGTTCAACAGGTTGGCTCAACAGGTTGGTTCAACAGGTTGAGGTTGGTTCAATAGGTTGGTTCAATAGGTTGGTTCAACAGGTTGGGTCAACAGGTTGGTTCAACAGGTTGGTTCAACAGGTCAGTTCAATAGGTTGGTTCAACAGGTTGGTTCAACAGGTTGAGGTTGGTTCAATAGGTTGGTTCAATAGGTTGGTTCAACAGGTTGCTTAAACAGGTTGCTTCAACAGGGTGAGGTTGGTTCAACAGGTTGAGGTTGGTTCAACAGGTTGGTTCAGCAG
>NC_056518.1:1070495-1072164 GCF_014905685.2 Nematolebias whitei
AACAGGTTGAGGTTGGTTCAACAGGTTGGTTCAGCAGGTTGGTTCAGTAGGTTGATTCAACAGTGTAGATGAACATATGCATGATATATTCATAAATTAAACGGGTTCTTTCATTTTTCTGAACTGTATATAACGTGCATTGAATTTAAATAAATGTATCGTGAGACGTTATTTATCTTTGACCCATCAAAATGAATGTGGTCATTTATTTACAGAATCAAAGTTTAACATCAAACATTTACATCAATTTGGCACATTGAAAAATAACAACATGGCTAATTTAGCAAGCTATACAAGTGATTGATTATCCACACGGCGGTGGATGAGCACTTCACACAGACATTTCTAAAATTATCTGGAATGATTTCTACTTGATAAAAGAATTTAAAGAGGAAAGATGAAGTTTAGTGGGAGAAAAGATGGGTGAGGGGGTTTGTTTATGTCAACCAGAAACAGCACTTTCCGGGTTTCTCAGCTTTTTCCCCGGTACACTTAGGTGGCAGAATTCAACTCTTTTACCTGGAGATGTCCCCAGCGGTACGAAAGTCCATTCAATGCACCCTTTCAGCGTCTCCGTAGGAACAGCTGTGAATCGTCCGAAGTAGTGACGGTATTCCGTTCGAAACAAATTCACCTCAGCAAGTTGACCTCACATGAGTGGAGTCCGTCAGAGTTCCACCCAGATGTGGAAGAAAGTTATAATCCCATAAGACTCGGAAGAGCTCTGTGGTCATGTCAGTTTCCCAGCATTAGAACTTCGACCCAACAGGAACTGCGACCCAACAGGAACTGGGAGACTCTGTGAGACTCTGTGAGACTCTGCCCTAAAACTAGGAAGTACCGACATTTTAAAGAGCTCTATTTCCGGTTCATTTGGGAGTTTTCTTATTGGTCAATGTCGACCAGACAGGGGTGTGTTTTGTGACGTAAAAGGTTACTAGAAGTCAGAAAACAGCAAGAATGTTATGGAACAGATTGAAAATGTTTTTCAGACAGGCGAGAGAAATGTTTGGGCAAGTTTGGGAAAACAGGTGCCAGCTTCTCTGTTTACGTCTGAGAGGATTTAAAAAAAAACACAGCTCGTTCCAACACTTGTCTGCTTAGACTCCGACCTTGGACCAAACTTACGCTGCTCATTCAAAGACAGAAAATCAGAAAATGCATAATTACTCTGTAACAGACCTTAACATGAATTCTAACTTTGCATGAGGATTAAAAATAATCATTGTTACTGTTTTAAAGTTAATAAAAATTGATTAGTTCACTGTACATCTAAAATGTTTGAACTAAAACACTTTGATTATCAAACATTTGTAAAACAGTAATGATAATAGAAAAGAGAGTGTTCTTTCACTTGAATTTTCAAGAAAGAAAGTCTCAGGATGGGTCAACCTGTCATTTCTGGATTCAAATCAATGAAATGACAGTTTCTGTCCCACAAGGTGCCTAAGGTCAAGGTTTCGACATCAGGCCTAGTCCACTACAACAGGTTGGTTCAACAGGTTAGTTCAACAGGTTGAGGTTGGTTCAATAGGTTAGTTCAACAGGTTGAGGTTGGTTCAACAGGTTGAGGTTGGTTCAATAGGTTGGTTCAACAGGTTGAGGTTGGTTCAACAGGTTGTTTCAACAGGTTGAGGTTGGTTCAACAGGTTGTTTCAACAGGTTGAGG
>NC_056518.1:1072264-1092355 GCF_014905685.2 Nematolebias whitei
TTGAGGTTGGTTCAATAGGTTGGTTCAACAGGTTGAGGTTGGTTCAATAGGTTGGTTCAACAGGTTGAGGTTGGTTCAACAGGTTGTTTCAACAGGTTGAGGTTGGTTCAATAGGTTGGTTCAACAGGTTGGTTCAACAGGTTGGTTCAACAGGTTGTTTCAACAGGTTGGCTCAACAGGTTGGCTCAACAGGTTGCTTCAACAGGTTGCTTCAACAGGTTGACTCGACTGCACAGTGCATTGTGAATGCAAATGCACCAGCTCAATTGTAACAAAAGCTCATGAATATTGGTCCAGAACCGAACCGAGTCTACCGGACTATCAGCTGTGAAAACGACCTGAGACACTGACTGAGCACGAGCAGCGTGCCGCTCCGCTTACACGCATTACGCACTTACCCAGGCGGAAGAAAAAAGTAGTTCCCACCATCCGTGTTGTATTTAGACCAGATCTCAATAGTTTAGTTACTTTCCACCATCGTTCTGTTCATGCATTATCTGAAATGACTGAAGTATCAATAGTTTGATTTACACATTGATTCTAGAGCGAAAAGTTCTGGTATCAATATTTTAGTATTGATCTCTAGTAGTGGTGTTCTGTGTTATGTCGTTAATTATCAAAGTTTTATAAAAAATAAAAAACGGGGAGCACCGGCCCTGCAGCCCCGCGACACACCGGCCCACCAGGAAATGTCCCGGTCCTCCAGATTAGCCACGTCGGTGTTTGTGGCATCTTGTTTGCTTTTGTGCAGCTGGCAGGAGGTGGTGTTCGTAGTTTTACAGGAGTTTGGTTACTTGTTGAGAAGTTGGAGAACCAAAAAATAACACGAAGGATTTAATTCAACTTTTCATCCCCATGATGATCTGTTGCTCTCGAGCAGAATCACATGAACAACTCTTTGTGCACCATTTTTACCTGAGGGGGCCCGATCCTGACAGCCTCACTTTATTTAACTTTATTTAACTTTATTTAAGCCCCAGTTGTCCATGTTGTAACGAGGTATTTACACAGAATTTAAAAAATAACAACTTTAGCTAAATACGTACCCGTAACATACACAAATACAGTAAAAGTTTTTTTCTGAACAATGCTGGTAACACGGTCGGTTTATTTATATTAAACTACATTAGCCTACCAGGAAGTTATTGATGACTATATTCATCTTCCTCCTGCTCCACTGTCAGCAGAACAAAGTTGCTCTGTGCATGCAGTCCCCCCCACACAGGGAGGGGGGAGAATCTCTCCTCCCCTCCCCATTTCATTGGTCAGATTATTATAATAATAATAATTATTATTATTAACCTTTTATACAGGTAGTGTCAGTGAATCACAAGGACCCACCCCCCAGCAGAGATGTGTATTGGGCAGCTATGTGAGCACCCGGGTGTGACGAGCTAAAATCATGACATGAAGCTCGTTACATCGTCCAAAAACCTAAAGATCCATAAGTTATCCACAGCATTGTACAAGCTGCGGGTTCAACGCCTGTGGAAAAAGTAGCAGCTGGAAATGACTATCAATTATAAATCATACCAATTATAAATGATTGTCAGTAAATTATGGTAATGTCATTCACAAGGTTTGACCCAAACAGCTTTAACTCTGTCTCTGTTCGTCCTAAAATAATCTTTGTGTAAATCTGTGCTACTAAAGGCAGCGAGCAGTTTTATTTCATAGAAGGCCAGATGTTTGATTTGCTGCAGTTTCCTTGAGTCCAGATGTTTGATTTGCTGCAGTTTCCTTGAGTCCAGATGTTTGATTTGCTGCAGTTTCCTTGAGTCCAGATGTTTGATTTGCTGCAGTTTCCTTGAGTTTATGGAGAACATCTTGGACGGCTGATGGATCCCTTAATGTGTTCATGAGAACCACTCCAGTAACTTGAGACTGGACTCCTCTCAACGTTGCCTCTGCTTTTTCTAAAACTAAATTATTCTCTCTGAAGGAGTTTGAACACTCTGCTCATTTTTCTCACAGGGTTTGGAATAAAGTTGTAAAATCAAGTCTTTTGAAGATTTCTTGGTTCTGTTCAGACCTTAATGTAGAAGCTGCTGCAGCATTCACCAGTCTGTGGTTTCCCAGTTTGCGATGGCTTCCTTTAATCTTGTGCCTCCGTGATAAGTTCTGTGTATGAACATGTGCAGAGCCAGACGAGCTGTGCTCCTCAGCAGGAACCTCCTGAGCTGTGCACTCGCTCCCCACCAGCAACGCTTCATTTTAATAAATGTAACAGAGGGGAGAAGTTCCTAATCCTTCGTTTTATTTCATTTTTTGCAGAGAAGGTCTTGTTCGCCACTGAAGCACGGGGTCTTTCTCTCTGAGAAGACGACTCCTCCTGTCGCTTTCAGCTTCAAACACACGAGTGTCACACGGGAAACGAACAAAACGTCACGAAAAAGGCTCAGTCGTGTCATCTGGACAAGTTTCATCTTTCATCCAAAACACTTCCTCAGTCTCAGGAGAGAACAAAGTGTTACCTCAGCTTCGGTGATGCTCCAACTGTTCCCCATGATAACAAATCAATAAATCAATAAACAGGAAACTGAAAGTACATGGACAAATTGCATGAAGTGCAGTGTGCATGCAGCAACTGACCAGTTCAGGCTAAAAGGAGAGCTTTGGCCAAAGGTGGCAAAACACCAGCTAAAACGAGCAGAACGCAAGCTAAAAGCTAAAACAAGCAGAGCGCAAGCTAAAAGCTAAAACGAGCAGAACGCAAGCTAAAAGCTAAAACGAGCAGAACGCAAGCTAAAAGCTAAAACGAGCAGAACGCAAGCTAAAATAAAAGAGAACTCTAACCAACAGAACATTCGATAAAATTAGCTTTTTATTTTAATTTTACTTTCTTTCAGCTGTTCGTTCTTCAGAGGTCTCCACACAGAACTAACTCACTGAAGACTTGGTGGTTGTTTTTACACCAGATGTTCTTCCTGACACAACCACAGCCTCTGTGTGGAGCAGAGAGCTGACACGTAGGGCACCCGGGGGAGCACAGGGTGTGGGTTAAGGGCCTTGCTCAAGGGCCCAGAGTAGAGAAAATGAGGCAGGTGTGGGAGCTTCACCTTTCCCACTCACATTTTAATGTTGTTTGTAATGAGAGTTGAACCAGCAACTTTCCATACAATGTTCTTCCAAACCATCAGACGATATCCTGATGCATGCTCAATAATCCAGGTAGAAAAATCTAAAAAAGTTAAATCTGGTCCTCTGGACATTCAAAAAACAAAACAAAGCAAAACAACAAAAAAATATAGAAACGTTTCGTCTCTCATCCTGAGGACTTCCTCAGTCTGAGGTGCTGTTTTCAGCTCAGTCTCTTAAATAGCACCTTCTCAGAGTGGATCAACCAGTTTTGCTGCTGACAACCAAAACCAGCTGATCACATGCTCAAGAAGGACCATCAGCCTAACAGTGGATCATTAGCACACTGATGGCTGTTTACTGTTCACAGAGGGCTGAGTGATACTAGCAATCACAGCATTGTAAGAGGGGGACAGTTGAACCCGGAGGCTCCACCCCTGTTTAATGATGGACGGTTTCTTTTCACAAAGATGGCCTCCTTTACTCCTCTCTCAAACCATCGTTCCTCTCTGTCCAGGATGTGAACATCTTCATCCCTGAAAGAGTGACCGCTGGCCTGGAGATGAGTGTAGACCGCAGAGTCCTGGCCTGATGAAGAAAAAAAAAGAAACCGTCTGGATGACCTGACTTTACTGGATTCTGCTTTTTTTAATTGACATTTTACACAACATCCTGTTTTTGAACTGGGAGTGTAGATCCAGCAGTGGAGGTCTTCAGATAGATTCTTGAAAACAGCAGCTGCTCTTGTCACGTTTGTTCTTTGCAGCGTCTTGTTTGTTTCTCTTGCATCCTGTGTAGCCGATGAATATTCTACATGCCTGCTTTGGTCCGGGCCTCACACTGTGACGAGCATTGCCTTCCTGTTATCTGTCAGCTGTCTGTTCTCTGGCATGTTTACGGCGCTGTCTCTGCTCCGGAGACGTGACTGTACATTTATTAATGTCTATTGTGTTTGCGTTGTGATGGTGCTGCAGCTTGCAGGTGAGAGGACAGTTGCTTTGTTTGAAGCAGCCTCCTCCACCTGATGCCCCCCCCCCACCACACCCAGTCTTCCCAGCTGCCTGGCTTGCCAGCTGGCTTCCAGTAGCCCACTGCTTAGCAACAGCCAATGGGCCGAGCTGAGCCGAGTTGGGCCTCTGGTCGTCCAGTTGCAACAGAGACAAGTGGGCACCTGGTCTGATTCCTGGGGTGCAGATCTGTTGTTTGCTGGAGTGTGCCTACACAACCAGCAGGACATGTTTTTATAAAGTCGTAACGTAGATGATGGTTCTCCCAAAGTCTTCACTGAGCTTTATAAATCCATCCATCCATTTTCTTCCACTTATCCGGGGTCGGGTCGTGGGGGTAGCAGCCTAAGTAGGGAGGCCCAGACTTCCCTCTCTCCAGCCACTTGGTCCAGCTCCTCCGGGGGAATCCCGAGGCGTTCCCAGGCCAGCCGAGAAACATAGTCCGTCCAGCGTGTCGTGGGTCTTCCTCTGGATCTCCTCCCGGTGGGACGTGTCCGGAACACCTCACCAGGGAGGCATCCAGGAGGCATCCTAACCAGATGCCCGAGCCACCTCAACTGGCTCCTCTCGACGTGGAAAAGCAGCGGCTCTACTCTTGAGTCCCTCCCGGATGATCGAGCTTCTCACCCTATCTCTAAGGGAGAGCCCAGACACCCTGCGGAGAAAACTCATTTCGGCCACTTGTATCCGAGATCTCATTCTTTCGGTAACAACCCAAAGCTCGTGACCATAGATGAGGGTAGGAACGTAGATCGATCAGTAAATTGAGAGCTTCGCCTTTTGACTCAGCTCTCTCTTCACCACGACAGACCGGTACAGCCCTCGCTTCACTGCAGATGCTGCACCTATCCGCCTATCGATCTCATGTTCCATTTTTCCCTCATTCATGAACAAGACCCCAAGATACTTGAACTCCTCCACTTGGGGCAGGACCTCCTCCCTAACCCGGAGAGGGCACTCTACCCTTTTCCGGCTCAAGACCATGGGCTCAGATTTGGAGGAACTGATCCTCATCCCAGCCGTGTCGCACTCGGCTGCGAACCGCTCCAGCGAAAGCTGTAGCTCACGATCTGATGAAGCCATTAAGACCACATCATCTGCAAAAAGCAGAGACGCAATCCTATGGCCACCAAAACGGATCCCCTCAACACCTTGGCTGCGCCTAGAAATTCTGTCCATAAAAGTTATGAACAGAATCTGTGACAAAGGGCAACCTTGGCGGAGTCCAACTCTCACCGGGAACAAGCCCGACTTACTGCCGGCGATGCGGACCAGGCTCTGACACCGGTCATACAGGGACCTAACAGCCTGGTAAAGGGCCCGGTACCCCATACTCCCAGAGTACCTCCCACAGGGTTCTCCGAGGGACGCGGTCGAACGCCTTCTCCAAGTCCACAAAGCACATGTAGACCGGTTGGGCAAACTTCCATGCACCCTCCAGGACCCTGTTGAGAGTGTAGAGCTTGTCCAGTGTTCCAGGACCAGGATGAAAACCGCACTGCTTCTCCTGAATCTGAAGTTGGACTATCCGACGGACCCTCCTCTCCAGAAACCCCAAATAAACCTTACCAGGGAGGCTTAAGAGCGTGATTCCCCTGTAGTTGGAACACACTCTACGGTCCCCCTTTTTGAATAGGGGAACCACCACCCCGGTCTGCCAATCCAGGGGAACTTCCCCTGATGTCCACGCAATATTGCAGAGTCGCGTAAGCCAACACAACCCTACAACATCCAGAGCCTTAAGGAACTCTGGGCAAATCTCATCCACTCCTGGGGCCCTGCCATCGAGGAGCTTTTTAACCACCTCGGTGACCTCAGCACCAGAGATTGGAGGGCCCGACCCATAGTCCCCAGGCTTCGCTTCCTCAGTGGAAGATGTGCCGGTGTGATTGAGGAGGTCTTCAAAGTATTCTGCCCACCGACTCACGACATCCCCAGCAGCACACCACCCCCACTATAAACAGTGTTGGTGGCGTACCGCTTTCCCCCCCCGAGACGCCGGATAGTGGACCAGAATTGCCTCGAAGCCGTGTAATTCTCCATGGCCTCTCCGAACTCCTCCCATGCCCGAGTTTTTGCCTCAGCGACCACCTGAGCCGCATGTTGCTTGGACTGCCGGTACCCATCAGCTGCTTCTAGGGTCCCACAGGCCAAAAAGGCCCGATAGGACTCCTTCTTCAGCCTGACAGCATCCCTCACCGACGGTGTCCACCATCGGGTTCGAGGGTTTCCGCCGCGACAGGCACCGACAACCTTGTGGCCGCAGCTCCGGTAAGCCGCCTCGACAATAGAGGCACGGAACATGGTCCACTCGGACTTAATGTCCCCTACCTCCCCTGTAACATGTTCAAAGTTCTCCCGGTGGTGGGAGTTAAAGCTCCGTCTCACAGGAGGCTCTGCCAGAGTATATATTATATTATAAATCTGGTTGTTTAAATAATTTATAATAAATAAAAATGAGTGGAGTTTGTGAAACTTGAAGTAACATCACTGAAGCAGGAATAAAACTTATTTCTCTCATAAGCTTTTTATTCCTGTCTGCTGTTTATTTTTGTTACAGATATATTTTATATTCAGTTTCATATTTACATGAGTTTTTGGAAAGGTCTTGAAGTGTGTCTTCAAACTGATTAATGCCTTTTTATTGCCATTAACTTTTGGACTCAATCCAATTCAAGATGGCCGCTACAGCCTACTGACATTAAAAAGTACACAAATGATATTAATGTGGTAATAGCTGAGAGTCATTCAGGACTCGTATGATGTGCGCAACACATTGGGCTGCTGATTATCCTTGCTGCTGATCTCTTGCCTTTAAACTCCTGTATTCATACCCATCTGCTCACAGCAGACTCATGTTCAGGCTTCTGTTTAATATATCATGTTATAGTACTGTAATTTTCAGACTATTAGAAAACTTAAAATCCTTTAATTTTCTCAAAAATTGACAGTGAGCTTTATAATCCTGTGTACCTTACGTATTAAGTCTGGTTGTGCTGACCTTGAACTGGTTTCATGTAGTTGGTGTGAATGAGTTGAATTAAATTTGACTTTAATGTTTTGTTTCACTTAATGTGCCTTATGTATGAAAAGACACTCGTTCATTGATATTGTGCCTTATAGTCCAAAAAATACGGTACATACAGTAGTCTCTCACTACTTCGCGGTTTGTTTATCGCAGACTCGTTGTATCACGGTTGTTCAAAATAAGATTGGACATGGTAAATGGACAGTACTTTTATATCACCTTTCTATCTGATCAGGATGCTCAAAGCTCTTTACAACAATCTGCCTCATTGACCCATTCATACAGCTCTATACTAGATCTCTACAAAGCTAATTGAACAAATCATTCTAATGAGACTAATCAGAGCTTCATCACATTCATGCACTGATGGGACACACATCAGAGGCAACGAGGGGTTCAGTGTCTTGCCCAGGGACACTTCAACATGTGACTGATGGTGGATTCAAACCCCCAACTCTTGCATTGGAGGACGACTGCTCTAACCACTCAGACACAGCCGCCCCCAACACATGACATGATACACAATTGGCTGATTGATTGATGGACGAGCTGCACGATCAGCATGACATTTTTATTGAAAATAAATTATTTTAAATTATTTAGCACCTGCTGCACATTTGTGCAGCTCAGAGTTGCAGGATGAACTTCCTGCTGCAGCCGAACAGCTGTGCAGTGGAGAAGTGGGCGTGGCCAAGAGCACTTGCAGGTGGCAAAGAGCAGAGGAGACGGAGAGCTGAAATCATGACATTCTGTGTCTTTTAGAGCGTTTAGAGTTTAGAAACATTCTTTAAAATATTGCAAGTGTGTGGGAGGGATTTAAAACATCTTTTAAAATAAAGTATGTGTGTATATATATATATATATATATATATATATATATATATATACACACACACACACACACACACACACACACACACACACACAAATAAACAACCACTTGTACCACTATTCCTACTTGGCTGTTTTTCACTTTTCTTGGGGCTTCAGGGTCCATATCTCCCGCAATAAACGAGGGACCACTCACTGTATTGTTGTTTAGTGTATATCTTAGATCCTGACCTTGTATACTGTTTCTTTTTATACTTTATATTTTACTAGTTTTATGTGTAACTGGGACCGTGGGTACATAATTTTGTTCCCCCTCATGTACCACATGGGATGCCAGTGACAATAAGGAACCTTGAACATCAGGAGACGTCTGCTTAAACTCTTGGCATTACGCTTTGGAGTCAACTTGTTTGTTAGCAAAATATCTCACAAACCATCATCTATCTCATAAATCACAGAACTAAACAGATTTTGATGTGATATTTGGTGTGATCGTAGCTGACAGTCACTAAAACTCACGTCAAGCAATCAAAGATCACACGTGATCACACGTGATCACATTAGATTACACGTGGTTTTTTCAAGGTTTGACCACAATGGCTACAATTCCATTGTTTCTCAACACAAGGTGATCTTAGTTTAAACGGGACGTTTGTCTTCCTTCATTAAAGATTAGTCTTTAACTTGAAAATCTACATCTCTTCTAAAAGAGACCGGGATTCTTCTTCCACGACCCTGTAGCTGGTGTTCAGCAACATCTGTCATAATTAGGCCTCCACGATGCTACTGCAACACAACACCAGTTGTAGGTTTTGATTTTTAATATTTTTAAGGACAAGGTCTATTCAGGTTTGTTGACAGGTCCTGTCCTGCAGCGCTGCATTCTGGGAGGTGGCGAGGCAGAAAGTAGATTCTCTGAGAGAGACGGAGGGACGCGTAGAGAGAGGAGGATAGAAACACGGTTGGCTGATGGTTGGGAGGACCACGCTGTCTTGTTTTCACACTCACTGTCTCATCACTGCTTAGCAACAACCAATCACATGCTTGGGTCTGAGCTGAGTGCTGGCCAATCAGACATGACGAGGGCGCGGCGTAGCCAGGACCTTACCAAAGAGAGGAGAACGGGTGATGGGAGCACAGCTGTACGCTTGAAGTTGTTGGATTTAAAAAACAAACAAAACATTTGTTGGTTTGTTTTCTGCCGTTCTGTTAATTTAATCTCATGTTTAATCTCACACCTGTTCTCCAAGTGCAGGAGCAAACTCACCCTGAAAACACTAAACCTGCTCGAACTCAGTCAAATAAAAATCAACATCTGGATGTAGCTGAGGCTGATCCCAACGTGCTCCGAGTGATGACAAACTGCTCACGATCTTTGTTCACAGGTTATCGGGTCAGTGTTTGGATGTCAACTCCTGTTTCTGCTAACAAAATATGACCCACTAGATTTGAAGTCAACTTTTCTGTAATCATTAGTTCATTCATTCTTTTTCCCATCATGGCTGTTGATTAGTTGGTGTTGCACATGAAGCTCCATGTTCTGGTTTTGTTTGGTGAAGAATGTAAAACGTGTGTGTCCCTCTTTGTCTTTGTGTGTGAAATGAGGCCAGGTTGATGCGTGAGCGTGGCTGCTGCAGCAGGTGAAGCTGGGTGTGTTCGGCTCTGAGCTGCAGCCACAACTTTCTGCGCACGTGCCCCCCATGCGCTCGTGTAGTGAGCTGTGCGGCAGCAGCTCCTGGCTGCAGTCGAGCTGTAGCCTGGTTACAGCGGCGCTGCCCTGCCACTGGCTCACGCACCGCAGCGCCGGCCACCCATTGGCTGAGGGGGGAGGAAAGCTGCGTTTCCATTGGCTGGCGGCACGCGGCGGTCTCTTAGGATTGGTCTGGTTCTGAAGCTCCTGGGAGACTCCGTCTGAGTAAACACGCCGGCTGCTTCTGTCAATGGAGGAGAGTGTTTACCTCAGCTGTGCTGCTGCGTGCACGATGAAGCTGAGCATCTCTGAGGAGCACAGTCTGGTGAGAGGGAGGCTAATTGGGTCCTCGCTCCTCACACACACACACACCACACACACACACACACACACACACACAGAGTACCATTTAAGAAGCGTTGTTATGACAGTCTGGCAGCATGAGGAAGCTAACAGCCCACAGTTTGTGCAGCTTCACTTGATTGTCTCTCATTGAGATATCGTGTTCGGCGCCGCAGCATCTGTCACGGTGCGCTGCAAGTTGTGTGGTGCCAGACGCTGAGCGGTGGTGTCTACGGGCTCGGACGTGGTAAATAAATTGCCTGGAGTTGTAAATTGATGCGGCGGGGCTGTTAGTTTTAGCTTCACTCCTGATCAGAAGCCACAGTTTGGATCCTGTTGTTGAAACAAGTGCCCCCCCACCACTCCGCCCTTTATCTGGAGTACAAAGAGAACGACGGGCTCTGATCGCACACTGACTATAAAATCTCTTTCAAGCTTTCTGAAGATGAACTCTGTGACTTTTAGCACACTTCAACTCTCCGAGTGAAAGGACGGTGGGGGAGGCAGGGCTGGCTGCATGAAGGGAAACACTCGCAGACTGCTTAGCAACAACCAATCAGGCTAATCTTTACTCAAGCTCTCGCAGCCAATTAAGAGGAAGAGAGCAGGTCCCAGCTCTCTGGTTTTATTGGGAGCTGAAAGTAAAAACAATCTTTTAAACTTATTTTTAGACCTCCACACTGCAGTACCTACAGACTTGATCAAGGTGTTTGATGGTAACAAACATAACTTATGATAATTAGGGGTTTTATTTGCACGTTCCACTTTAGTAGCTGCAGCTGAGCTGAAACAGATGCAGCACAGCTGGTTGTAGAGGTGTCTGAGGTTCTGTGAGGGCTCTGCAGACCAGCTTCTGTCCAACTTGTCCTGGATCAACTGGGACTGTGGAGGAAAAACAGAACCACATTAAAGAGCATCACTTCAGCTTAATGTAGTTATTCTATTTAGCTAAATATTCTATTTTTATTAGCTGCTCAGAGTAAACACTGGAACTGTCAAATATGAACCAGTTGTACAATATTATAAACTTTATATTTAATGTTCATATTAAACTCCAATTTCCAAAAATGTGGCATGTTGTGTACAATGAAAACAGAACGCAAAGATTTGAAACTCTCATGAACCCATTTTTATTTACAATAGAACGCGGTAAACACATCAAGTGTTTAAACTAAGAAATATTACCATTTTAAAGAAAAATATTACATTTTAAGGCAGCAACACTTTAAAAAGGGCAACTTTATTTATTATTATTATTATTATGAAAAGGGTAGAGTGCCCTTTCCGGGTCAGGGAGGAGGTCCTGCCCCAAGTGGAGGAATTCAAGTATCTTGGGGTCTTGTTCACGAATGAGAGAAAAATGGAACGTGAGATCGATGGACGTATAGGTGCAGCGTCTGCAGTGAAGCAGGTGCTGTACGGTCTGTCGTGGTGAAGAGAGAGCTGAGTCAAAAGGTGAAGTTCTCAATTAACCGATCGATCTGTGTTCCCTCATCTATTGTCATGAGCTTTGGGTTGTGACCGAAAGAATGAGATCTCAGATACAAGCGGCCGAAATGAGTTTTCTCCGCAGGGTGTCTGGGCTCTCCCTTAGAGATAGGGTGAGAAGCTCAATCATCCGGGAGGGACTCAGAGTAGAGCCGCTGCTTCCCCACGTCAAGAGGAGCCAGTTGAGGTGGCTCGGGCATCTGTTTAGGATGCCTCCTGGACGCCTCCCTGGTGAGGTGGTCCAGACACGTCCCACCGGGAGGAGACCCAGAGGAAGACCCAGGACACGCTGGAGGGACTATGTTTCTCGGCTGGCCTGGGAACGCCTCGGGATTCTTCCGGAGGAGCTGGACCAAGTGGCTGGGGAGAGGGAAGTCTGGGCCTCCCTACTTAGGCTGCTACCCCCGCAACCCGACCCCGGATAAGCGGAAGAAAATAAATGGATGGATGAACTTTTTTTTTTTTAAGGGCAACAAAAGGCTGTAAAAAATGTACAAAAAAAAACTGTTGAAGATATGGGTGGGCGATATGACCATAACAACTTTATTTAAAGTTTATCACAATATATACAGTACATCATATCAGAGTTTTTTCATCTTTCTGTATTATGGTTGAGTTCGACTCTAACCTCATGCTGTGATGAACTGTAACTCTCAGACATTGATCCTCAAACCATTGTTTCTTTACTGGGTTAAACAACAACTTTACATCAACCCTCACATAATCCAACAACAGAAGTGACAGTTCTTCAGTTCAGCCTCAGAATAAGAAATAATTGATGCAGTCTAACATCAGGACAGAGCTTGTGTCTTCTTCGGACAGTCACCCTTTACATTAAGGTATGACCACAGATCAAAACAAAAAATTAATAATGACCAAAACACACAAAACTTACTAAATCTGTTTACAGACACACACTGAGAGCTGAACACCCACCATCAGGTTAAATGACCTGATAAGAACAGCAAGTGGGGAGTGTGGCAAAGAGAAGAAGAAGAGGTCTGGACAAGATGGACTGGAGAAAAGTTTCAGGGGTGATTTGAGACAAAATAGTGTCAGCAAAGGTCAAAGGAAAAGTTTACAAGACTATGGTGAGACCAGCTATATTGTATGGTCTGGAGACAGAGACATGGACAAAAAGACAGGAGATAGAACTGGAAATGGCAGAAATGAAGATGTTGAGGTCATCCTTAGGAGTGACAAGGATGGATAAGATTAGGAATGAGAGCATCAGAGGTACAACACACAACACAGGTTGAACAACTGGGAGATGAAGTTAGAGAAGACACACTGAGATAGTTTGGACATGTCCAGAGGAGGGACAGTGGGTATATTGGTAGAAGGGTGTTAGAAATGCTGCTGCCAGGAAAAAGACAAATAGTAGATCTATGGATGCAATTAGAGAGGACATGGAGGTAGTTGGAGTGAGGAAATGGGATGCAGAGGACCGAGTGAGATGGAGGATGATTCACTGTGGAGACCCTGAAGAGGGAGAAGCTGAAAGAAGAAGAATAGCAACTAATGTTGCATAAAGAACACAGTCTGTATTGGCTATCTGGATTTAAATTACTTAGGAGACTTCCGGGTTGGTCTGTCCACAATCGTGACTGAGGTCGCTGAGATAGTTAAATAGCTCTGTGGCAGCAGGGCTCTGGGAGTGGATGAGATTCACCCTGATTTCCTTAAGGCTCTGGATGTTATGGGGCTGTCTTGGTTGACATGCCTTTGCAACGTCGCATGGACATCGGGGGCAATGCCACTGGACTGGCAGACTGGGGTGATAGTTCCCATCTTCAAAAAGGGGCATTAGGGGCATCACTCTCCTTAGCCTCCCTGGTAAGGTCTCCTCAGGGGTACTAGAGAAGAGAGTCTAGTCTTTGGTCGAACCTCAGATCCACGAGGAACAATGTGGGTTCCGTCCTGGCCGTGAAACACTGGATCAGCTCTTTACCCTCACTTGGATCCTCGAGGGGTCATGGGAGTTTGCACATCCAGTCCACATGTGTTTTGTGGACTTGGAGAAGGCATTCGACCGTGTTCCTCGGGATACACTGTGGGGGTGCTCCGTGAGTATGGGATTGGAGACCCGTTGTTACAGGCTGTTCAGTCCGTATACAAGCGGTGCGAGAGTTTGGTTCACATTGCTGGTAGTAAGTACGATCCCTTCAGGGTGGGAGTTGGACTCCACCAGGGCTGCCCGTTGTCACCAGTTCTGTTCAAAACTTTTATGGACAGAATTTCTCCATGCAGCCAGGGGACAGAGGGATTCCAGGTCGGCGGCCTCAGGATTCATCTCTGCTCTTTGCAGATGATGTGGTCCTATTAACGTCATTGTGCCGTGATCTCCAGCTCTCACTGGAGCAGTTCACAGTGTAAAGCAGCTGGGACGAGAATCAGCACCTCCAAATCTGAGGCCATGGTCCTCAACCGGAAAAGGGTGGATTGTTCTCTTTAGGTCGAGGGTGAGATTCTGCTTTAAGTGGAGGAGTTCAAGTATCTCGGAGTTTTGTTCACAAGTGAGGGAAGAATGGAGCGTGAGATTGACAGACAGATTGGTGCAGTGTCTGCAGTATTGCGGACTCTGTACTGGTCTGTTGTGGTGAAGAGAGAGCTGAGCTGTAAGACAAAGCTCTCTGTTTACCGGTCGGTCCATGTTCCTTCCCTCATATCTGGTCATGAGCTCTGAGTAGAGACTGAAAGAATGAGATCGTTGATACAGATGGTTGAAATGAGTTTCCTGTGCAGGATAGCTGGACTCTCCCTCAGAGACAGGATGAGAAGTTCAGTATCAGGAGAGACTGGGAGTAGAACCACTGCTCCTCCACATCCAGAGGAGCCAGTTGAGGTGGTTTGGGCATCTGGTAAGGATGCCCCCTGGGCGCCTCCTTAGGGAGGTTCTTCGGGCATGTCCAACTGGGAGGAGACCCCGGGGAAGACCCAGGACACACTGAACAGACTGTGTCTCAGTTGTCCTGGGAACGCCTTGAAATCCTCCCAGAAGAGCTGGAAGAGGCTGTGGAGAGAAATGGCTGGACCTCCCTGCTCAAGATGCTACCCCTGAGACCTGATTTCTGAACAAGTGGAAGATAATGGATGGATGGATTTAAAATAAATAATAAACTGTAATCAGGACCTTAATATAACGACAACTGTTCCAAGTGTAACTTCACAGTTTGACAGTTGTTGTATCTGTTATACAAACCGGATTCCAAAAAAGTTGGGACACTAAACAAATTGTAAATAAAAACTGAATGCAATGATGTGGAGGTGCCAACATCTAATATTTTATTCAGAATAGAACACAAGTCACAGATCAAAAGTTTAAACTGAGAAAATGTATTATTTTAAGGGAAAAATCTGTTGTTTCCAAATTTCATGGCGTCAACAAATCCCAAAAAAGTTGGGACAAGTCCATTTTTACCACTGTGTGGCATCCCCCCCTTCTTCTTACTGCACTCAACAGATGTCTGGGGACAGAGGAGACCAGTTTCTCAAGTTTAGAAATAGGAATGCTCTCCCATTCATGTCTAATACAGGCCTCTAACTGTTCAATCGTCTTGGGCCTTCTTTGTCGCACCTTCCTCTTTATGATGTGCCAAATGTTCTCTATAGGTGAAAGATCTGGACTGCAGGCTGGCCATTTCAGTACCCGGATCCTTCTCCTACATAGCCATGATGTTGTGATTGCTGCAGAATGTGGTCTGGCATTATCGTGTTGAAAAATGCAGGGTCTTCCCTGAAAGAGATGACGTCTAGATGGGAGCATATGTTGTTTTAGAACCTGAACATAGTCCTCTGCATTAATGGTGCCTTTCCAGACATGCAAGCTGCCCATGCCACAAGCGCTCATGCAACCCCATACCATCAGTGATGCAGGCTTCTGAACGGAGCGTTGATAACAACCTGGGCTATCCTTGTCCTCTCTGGTCCGGATGACATGGCGTCCCAGTGTTCCATAAATAACTTCAAATCGTGACTCATCTGACCACAGAACAGTCTTCCATTTTGCCACACTCCATTTTAAATGACCCCTGGCCCAGTGCAAACGTCTGAGCTTGTGGAGCTTGCTTAGAAATGGCTTCCTCTTTGCACTGTAGAGTTTCAGCTGGCAACGGCGGATGGCACAGTGGATTGGGTCCACTGACAATACTTTCTGGAAGTATTGGTTTTTCCGGTAAGATGGCGCCCGTGTACATGGCCTGCAATCTACCTCTGACGATACTGTTTGGATTATTTCTGCTTTTTTCGTTTTTTGTCTGGGATATCAACTCACTGCTCGTGTATGACCGACAACAGCTCCTCGAACTTCGATTGTCTGTATCTGCTGTCGCTGATTCGGTCCATTTTGATCGTGACTCGGGACCCCCTCCTCTTCCACCCCTTCTGGCAGACGTGCCTGCTTGTTTACGCTGGGCCCCAAGCCTGCCTTCTCGGAGATATCAATCCAGACGCCGGGGAAAACGTGCCGGCCGGCTGGTAAAACTCAAAGCTCTGCGTGGTCAACGTTTCCACTGCCAGCTTCCTACGTGCCCGGACCAGGGAAAATATGGGTGTTGTCTACCGGCCCGGTGCTTGGACCGTCCTGGAGGCGCTGTTTTTAAAAATCTGCAATCGTTGGCGTGCACCACCCCCACCATGGCTGGTTCTGTGTCGGACCAGATCAGGACGTGCCTCATCAACACAAGGTCTGTTGCCAACAAGACTTTTATTCTAAATGACTTTTTTAAAGACGAGGGACTAGATTTTCTTTTTCTCACGGAATCCTGGTTGCCTTTGGGTGATTCAAGCGCCTTGGTGGAACTTTTGCCTCCGGACTGTCTGTGTTTTAATGCCCTGCGGCCATCAGGTCAGCGGGGTGGTGGAATATTAACTGTATTTAAATCAAACTTTTCCTGTAAACAGTTGTCCACCCTCATGCCCTGCTCCAGTTTTGAGCTGAGTGCTTTTGAACTCGGACATTCTCCTCCCGTTCTGTGTGCGATTGTTTATCGCCCCCCTCGTTCCAAGGATTTCATAAGTGAATTCTCTGATTTTCTGGCTTACATCACACCAAGATATGATCACTTTATTATCGTTGGTGACTTTAATATTCACGTCTGTTGTCAGGAGAAGCCGTTAGTGAAGGACTTCCTTGATTTGTTGGACTCATTTAATTTAACTCGACATGTAAATGCTCCCACCCAACAACACGGTCACACTCTGGATCTCATTTTAACACGTGATGTCTCTGTTTGTAATTTGGTAATCGGTGACAACGTTCTCTCAGACCACATGCCTGTCTTGTTTGAAATCATCCCGCCTTGTCCTACTGCTAAGTCATGTGATTCTGCACGTACTTCACGCGCCATTAACCGTTTCACTGCTGCACGTTTTACTGAAGCTTTTAGCTCTGAGAGGATCGATCAGCTCTCAGTGTCTCTCTCCACCGAGGAGCTAACCTCTCAGCTTAACTCTGTTTGCTTAAATATTCTGGACCGTGTTGCTCCCGTTAAAACCAGGAAAACAAAACTTTTATCAGAACCATGGCTTAATGACGTCACTCAAGCCGTTAGACAGCAGTGTAGGAGAGCTGAACGCAGGTGGAGGAAAGACAGGCTGCAGGTTTCTTTTCAAATCCTAAAGGAGAGTTGGCGTCATTATCAGAAGGCAGTTAAAGCTGCCAAATCGAAGTTCTTTTCTGCAATAATTGCCTCAAACTCCCACAACCCCCGAGCCCTTTTTTCCACCCTGAACTCAGTTCTACACCTCAGTGAACCTTCACCTCTAGAAGCCTCAACTGAGCTGTGTGAAAACTTCCTCCATTTCTTTTCTGAAAAAGTTGCAAACACCCGGGCACTCATTTCTCCACCTGCTCATGATCCGTCCATCCCATCTCATTGTGTTGCTGTTCTGGACCACTTCGAGCCCATCTCTCTGTCTTCCCTGGAGCAGGTCATGTGCGGCATGAAGCCATCTGGCTCCCCTTTTGACGTTGTCCCCCCTTGACTCGAGCCGGTGACTTTAGTTGTTTTAAAGGACATCGTGGACCACATGCAGCCTTCTAATTCACCCCTCTGGACTGTGTTCCCTCTCGTCTGTTTAAAGAAGTTTTTAACACTCTTGGTCCATTAGTTCTTGTCCTAATTTACATGTCCCTGTCATCAGGCTGTGTTCCAGCTACTTTTAAACATGCTGTGGTGCAGCCACTCATAAAAAAGAAAAACCTCGACCCAACACTGCTCTTAAACTACAGACCTATTTCTAAACTGCCTTTTCTGTCAAATTTTGGAGAAAGTTGTTTTTAATCAACTTAAGAGGTTTTTAACTGCCAACAGCATTGGTGAAAAATTCCAGTCTGGTTTTAAATCAGGCCACAGCACAGAGACAGCCCTTTTAAGAGTTTTTAATGACCTTCTTTTAACTGTTGATGCAGGAAGCTCTGCTGTTTTAGTGCTTTTAGACCTTTCTGCTGCCTTTGATACTGTGGACCACAACATCTTGTTGTCACGACTGGAGCAGGTGGTTGGTATCAAAGGCACAGTTCTATCCTGGTTTAGATCCTACCTGACTGACAGGAGTTTTTCTGTTCATTTAGGGAAATGTTTTTCATCTCCAGCTCCTCTGATCTGTGGGGTCCCTCAAGGGTCTATTTTAGGTCCATTGCTTTTTAATCTTTACATGTTGCCTTTGGGGTCCATTTTTAAAAAACACAACATCCCTTTTCACTGCTTTGCTGATGATACTCAGTTATATCTTCCGATTGAGTCAGACAGGGTCACTTCACTGGATCCACTCTTGAACTGTCTAAATGACATTAAAGTCTGGTTAAAACTAAATTTTCTGAATCTAAATGAAAATAAAACGGAAGTCATCAGCTTTGGTAAATGTAATACCCTTAATGTGCTTGGCCCCTTGGCTTCATACAGCCACTCCAATGTCAGGAATCTGGGAGTTATTTTTGACAGTGCTTTTAAATTTGATAAACAGATAAATACAGTTGTGAAATCCAGTTTCTTCCAGCTAAGACTCATTGCCAAGGTGAAGTCTTGTCTCCCTTTCAGAGACCTTGAAAAGGTGATTCACGCTTTTATCACATCTTGTTTGGACTACTGTAATTCATTGTATGTTGGTTTAGACAAATCATCTTTGCATCATTTACAATGTGTCCAGAACGCAGCAGCTCGTCTTTTAACAGCAACTAAAAAACATGAACACATAACCCTGTCCTGGCTTCTCTCCACTGGCTTCCTGTCCACTTCCGAATTGATTTTAAGATTTTATTGCTTGTTTTTAGTCTTAAAAGGTCTGGCCCCATCATATTTATGTGATCTCATTAACATCTACACTCCAGTAAGAGCACTCCGGTCTACCAACCAGTTCCTCTTAGATGTCCCCAGATCCAAACTGAAATCCAGAGGTGATCGGGCTTTTGCAGTTGCTGCTCCAAAACTGTGGAACAGTTTACCTGAGAATTTAAAGAGCGCTCAGACTGTTGAGACTTTTAAATCTTTGCTCAAGACTCATCTGTATTCCTTGGCATTTCATCCACGCAGAGTCTGAGAACAAGATGAGCTGATTTTATTGTTGTTATGTGTTGTTTTTATTGTCAACTTATGTTTTTGAGTGGCACTAGATGCATTTTTACTCTTTTTTTAAATTTTTTTAATCTGTCTTAACTGTAAAGCACTTTGGTCAGCTTTTGTTGTTTTTATGTGCTATTTAAATAAATTGACATTGACATTGACTCCTTAAGGAGCTTCTTCCTGTTCTGGGCCCTCCTGTTCTTGGCATTGTGAACAGCAGCTTAGCCTCAGGTTTGGTACCAATAACTTTTAAACATGCTGCTGTCCAACCTCTCCTGAAAAAACCTAGCCTTGACCCCTCAGTCATGTCCAACTTCCGGCCTGTCTCCAGACTCCCATTTGTCGCTAAACTGCTGGAAAAAATAGTGGAGTCCCAGCTGAAATGCTTTCTAGAGGATAATGCCATCTTAGAGCTATTCCAGTCTGGCTTTAAACCTCTCCACAGCACTGAAACTGCTCTACTCAAGATTTTTAACGACATTCTCCTATTCACAGACGCTGGTGATTCTGTGCTCCTTCTCTTACTGGACCTCACATCTGCCTTTGATACAATTGACCACGAGATCCTCATTGCGAGGTTAGAGCAGTGGGTGGGCATCACTGGGTCAGCCCTCGAATGGTTTAGATCTTACCTCGCTGACAGGTCCTTTTGTGTATCCATCAAAGATTTTAGTTCAGCCTCGGCAGCGCTTAAATGGGGGGTACCGCAAGGGTCCATCCTTGGTCCTCTTATTTTCTTTATACCTGCTGCCACTAGGTGCTATTTTCAGGAAACATAACATACCTTTTCATTTCTACGCCGACGACTGCCAAATCTACTTCCCCCTCAGACTCAACGGTACTCGCTCTATTCAACCGTTACTGGACTGCCTGGCTGACATCAGAGATTGGATGGCTTTAAATTTCTTGAGTTTCAACGAGAAGAAATCTGAAGTTATGCTGTTTCCTCCCAATGACACAATCACCAACCACTGCATCGACCTATCCGTTCTGTCACTGTTAGTGAAACAAAGAGTCACTAATCTAGGAGTGATACTTGACCCTTCTCTGAAACTCAACAATCAT
>NC_056518.1:1092455-1096417 GCF_014905685.2 Nematolebias whitei
CAGTAATTCATGCATTCATTACATCCAGGCTCGACTATTGCAACTCACTCCTTTTTGGTATCAGTCAGACCTCCATAGCTAGACTCCAACTGGTCCAAAATGCAGCAGCCCGGTTTTTGACCAGCACAAGCAAAAGAGAGCACATTACACCTGTTTTGGCCTCCCTACACTGGCTTCCGGTTCACCTTTGAATCAAATTCAAAATACTCTTGTATGTCTATAAATCACTAAACAGCTCTGCCCCCTCCTATCTTACTGATCTGCTCCAGCCGTATGTCCCACCACGTTCTCTCAGATCAGCAGACCAGTTGCTCCTAACAGTCCCAGGAACCCGTCTCAAGCGCAGAGGTGACAGGGCCTTCTCTGTAGCAGGACCAAGACTTTGGAATGAGTTACCTCTGCTCGTTAGACAGGCCCCCTCCCTCACAGTTTTTAAATCTCGCTTAAAAACACACTTCTATTCCCTGGCTTTCTGCACTGTGTGATCTGTGCTGAGTCTGTGTGCATCACACTGTGTTGGTCATGTTGCGGTTGTTGTTGTTGTTATCCATTATTGTTTTTGTTGGTTTCTACTTTTTGGTGTCCTGTTATATAATATGTTGCTATGTGCTTGTTCTGTTTGTCCCTGTACAGCACTTTGGTGTGCTTTGTCACTGTTTAAAGTGCTTTATAAATAAATTGGTATGGTATGGTATTCCTGAGCCCATTCTGATATTTCCTTGACAGTGGCATTCCTGTTTGAGGTGCAGTGACGTTTAAGGGCCCGGAGATCACGAGCATCCAGTAGAGTTTTATGGCCTTGACCCTTACGCACAGCGATTGTTCCAGATTCTCGGAATCTTTTGATGATGTTATGCACGGTTGATGATAACTTAAAAGTCTTTGCTGTTTTACGCTGGGTAACACTATTCAATTCAATTCAAAAATACTTTAATCCCAGAGGGAAATTACATGTTGTGGTAACTCGTCATCCTGGTTTCATTAAAGAGTTGTTCTAGATGCTGATGGCTGTGGGCAGGAAGGATCTCTTGTAGCAGTCTGTCCTACAACGGATTTGGAGAATCCTCTGACTGAAGACACTTTGTTGTTGTATGACAGTCTGATGAAGAGGATGCTGAGGGTTGTCTATAATGTTCTTCATTTCATGAAGAATCCTTCTTTGAATAATCATCTCCAAAGGTTCTAGAGGAGTCCCCAGAACTGAGCCAGCCTTCTTTATGAGCTTGTTGATCTTTTTTAAGTCACTTGCTCTGGTGCTGCTCCCCCAGCAGATGATGACAGAAGAGATAGTGCTCTCTACAACAGACTTATAGAAGATATGCAGCATCTTGCTGCAAACGTTGAAGGACTTCAGCTTACTCAAGAAGTACAGTCTGCTCTGTCCCTTCTTGTAGACGCTTCACTGTTGTAGCTCCAGTCCAGTCTGTTGTCCAGGTGAACTCCAAGGTATTTATACTTCTCCACCACCTCCACTTCTTCTCCCATGATGGAAATAGGGTTGGACCTGTTCCTGATTCTCCTGAAATCTACAATAATCTCCTTTGTTTTGTTCACATTCAAGATGAGATGATTGTTTCCACACCCTGCGACAAAGCGGTCCACCAGTTCCCTTTACTCAGCTTCTTGTCCATCTCTGATACACCTGACTACTGCAGAGTCATCAGAATATTTCTGCAGATGACAGGAGTCTGTTTTATACTGGAAATCTGAGGTGTACAGAGTGAAAAGGAATGGTGAGATTACAGTCCCATGTGGTACTCCTGAGCTACTGACCACCTGGTCAGACACACAACCCTTCAGTCTCACAAACTGTGGTCTGTCCGTCAGGTAGTCTTTGATCCAGGTGATTGTTGAGGCCTCCACCCGAGTCTTCTGAAGTTACTGACAAAGCAAATCATGCTGGATTGTGTTAAATGCACTGGAGAAATCAAAGAACATGACTCTCACAGTGCTGTCTGCCTTTTCTCGATGACAGTGAGTTTGCTGAAGCAGGTGTATGATGGCATCTTCAACTCCAAGTCCATGCTGATAAGCAAACTGCAGTGGGTCCTGATATGTGCTTGTTTGTCTAGTCAGGTGGGTCAGCAGAAGTCTCTCTAGGACCTTCATGATGTGGGATGTCAGGGCAACAGGTCTATAGTCATTGAGGACTGATGGGTGTGATTTCTTTGGCACTGGAACAAGACAGGATGTTTTCCACAACACTGGAACCTTCTCCTGGGCTAAGGTTGAAGAGGTGCTGCAGAACCCCACAGAGCTGCTCTGCACAGACCTTCAGGACTCTGGGACTGACACCATCTGGACCTGCAGCCTTATTCTGGTTCAGTCTCTCCAGCTGCTTCCTCACCTGACTTCTGGAGACGCAGAGGGGGGAGGCAAAGGAGGTATCAGCATCTTCTGATTTGGTTGAAGACCAATATGTAGAAGAAGGGTCCATGACTGAGGTGGTATATACAGTATTTGAGGTGTGACAGGACAGCCTTGGGTCAATGGAGGATGGTATGTATGTTTGACTGTGGGCAAGAGAGGACGATGCTGAGCTTGTTCTTGAACTGAACCTGTTGAAGAATATGTTCAGTTCATTGGCTCTGTCCAGGCTTCCATCCTTCTGATCCTCCTTCTGCTTGAAGCCTGTGATCTGTTTCATCCCTGACCACACCTCTCTGATATTGTTCTGTTGGAACTTGCTCTCCAGCTTCTTCTTGTACACCTCCTTGCTGTTTCTTATCTTGACTTTTCGTTTCTTCTGTGTGCTCCTCAATAATTCCCTGTCTCCCTCCCTGAAGGCTCCTTTTTTCTGGTTTAGCAGTTCCTTCAGGTCAGTGGTGATCCAGGGTTTGTTATTGGGGAAGCATCTCACTGTTCTGGTGGGGATGGTGTTGTTTACACAGAAGTTTATATAGTCTGTCACACACTCAGTCATGGCACTGATGTCCTCTCCATGTGGCTGGCACAGTGCATCCCAGTCTGTAGCATCAAAACAACCCCGCAGGGCTTCTTCAGCTTCCGTTGACCATTTTCTCACTGTTCTCTTTATTGCAGGTTGCCTCTGAACAAGGGGTTTATATTTTGAGCAGAGATACACAAGATTGTGATCTGATTTGCCAAGAGGGGGTCTTGCTTTAGCGATGTATGAATCCTTGACATTTGCATAAAACAAGTCCAGCGTTTTGTTTTCTCTGGTAGAGCAGCTGACAAACTGTTGGAATGTCGGAAGTGTAGCAGAGAGAGAGGCATGATTAAAATCCCCAGATAATGCAACAAACGCACTAGGGTGTTGTGTCTGTAGCTTAGCAACCTTGGAGCTGATGACATCACACGCAGTTTCGGCAACAGCATTGGGTTGAATGTAAACTGTTGCCAAAATAACACTGGTGAACTCTCTTGGCAAATAATATGGACGACAACTTAGGGCTAACAGTTCAATATCTGGACTGCAGAGACGACACTTCACAGTAACATGTCAAGGATTACACCATCTGTTGTTCACAAGCACTGCCAACCCACCTCCTTTCCTTTTGCCACTCCTCTTTAAATCTCTATCTGCTGGCAGAGACATGCTGGAGTCGGGGATATGATCCTGCAGCCATGTCTCAGTGAAACACATCACACTGCATTCCCGATACTCTGGATGGGTCCTTGTTAGGGCTTGAAGGTCATCCAACTTGTTTCCCAGCGATCTCACATTGCCCATCATGATCGATGGAAGAGATGGTTTAAACTTCATTCTTCTCTCTTTCTCCCTCTTCTTTGCTCCTGCTCTGCATCCACGATACCTCCTTTTCAACTCATTTGGGATTTGAGTTTGTAGTTGAGATATTATTTGAGCTTTGGAGATGTTAATCAGCTGCTCCCGGTTGTAAAAAACAACCTTGTTGTTATGGTTACGCATTATAACAAATGTCCAAAAGTAAAGATATTTCTGTAAAAATCCTTCCAGCTGCACAGCATCTGACACCAGA
>NC_056518.1:1096517-1110132 GCF_014905685.2 Nematolebias whitei
GTTTTCATGAGCTGTATGCCATAATCATCAGTATTAAAACAATTAAAGACCTGAAATATTTCAGTTGGTGTGCAATGAATCTGAAATATATGAAAGTTTCATTTTTATCATTACATTATGGAAAATAATGACCTTTATCACAATATGCTAACTTTTTGAGAAGGACCTGTATAAATCACATTTAAACACTGCTTGTACCAATTAAATTAAATAAAAAGTAACACACGTTCTCTATCACCGTCATTAATCAGATAAACAAACAAACAAACAAACAAGCAGCAGCAGCTCCAGAGAGACTGACGTTACGTTTTCTCTCTTGAAACAGAACAAAGTGTTAAATTGTAGAGACTCACCTGCAACACATGAAGAGTTGTATCAGCTGCAGCTCCTTCCTCCTCCTCGTGACTCCGACATGTTTACGTTTCATCTCCGTGGTTCTCTCGTGTCGTATCGTCAATTTTCAAAGCTGCATGTTTCTCAGTTTTTATCTTTGTGAAGTTCTCCCACACTTTGGAGGACTTGGGTCAAACAGTTTTCTCTGCGTCGGTCATTTGTAAAATTTACTTAATTTGCTTTGAAAACACTCTGCTCTGCTTCCTCCTCCCTCCTCGCTCTGTTCAACTCGCGCTGCAGTTTTTTTTTTTTCAAACTTTATTCAGTCAGTCAGCATTGACAATGAACTGCAGGTGAACAAAACGAAACGTCTCCGCAGCGCCGTGAAAGACGCATAATCGCGCGATGCAACGAATCGATAATGAAATTTGTTGCCAATGCTTTTATAGATTTTTATCGATTTTATCGATTCGTTGTTGCAGCCCTAGTTTGCAGACAAGTTTGTCCAAACAGTGTAAGTTTGATTTTATTCCTGCTGACGTTTTGTACGAGGATGAAGTGATCATGTTACGTGCAGCTCACCTACAGTAGGGTCACAGCTGAGTTAAATCAGAATTCGTGTTAAAGTCATCAGGTTGATGATCTGTCAGTCATCATCCCACAGCTCCCATGAGCAGAGGGATCTTGTGCTGGATGTGACCTGTGCTCTGCAACATGTGCACGTGCGTCCTAAAGCCAACAGAAGCATGTTTTTAGTCTTGCTTATGAAAAGGTGGAGCCCTCGCTGCTCCTGGTTACTCACTGGTGCTGACAGCGTCGTCCCTGGACAGATCCAGATCAATAGTCAGAATGGGGCCGCAGGCGAAGCTCTGGAGTGGATTAAAGAGCCACACAGCAGAAACCAAGATGAAGCTTCATGTCTCAATTCATTTGGGTCCGACTACTAACGAAAGAGAGGTAGAAATAAGTGCTGCTGGCAGATGTTCCTGTGTGGGCACACAAACACCACTGGAACCATTAGGATCATTTTCACTAGTGAAGCCTTCATCTGGATAACGAGTGAGCACATCTGTGGCTTCAACTGGACTTCTGATCATTTGGTTAGAAACCTTCCTCTCATTATGCAAAATAAATACCTTCAACCCCGTGTCTAATTTTCTCCAATTACAGTTTTTGTTACTCACCATCTCTCAGCTGTGCATCTGAATAAACCAACGGATTAAAGGATTCATTCAGTGTGCGCACGTGTGTTCATTTTTCTGCAGCATTAGCAAAATATCACACGAACCACCAATCGTTTTTTATTCCCAGCAAGTAATCATTGACCGTACAGCTAATTAATATTTCGAGGCAACCCAATTCAAGATGGCCACCACAGCTGCTAACAGCATTTGTTGAAATGCTGATGCAGGATACAGATTAAAATTTAATCCACCACACTGCTGCCTATTATTTAATATTTATATTAATCTTATTAAACCTATATGTAAGCTTTAGTTTCATAAACGTGCACTGAGGGGATGAAGATGGTGTCGATGTTCAAACTATTTGTCCAATTTCTTTGTTTTTTTTTCTTCCAGTCATGTTTACAATTCCAGTTGATGCATTAAATCTTATTAACTGGGATTTATTTCACGTCTTACATTTCTGGAGTGAAGTTCTTTCATATTTTAGTGTCTTTTATCCCAAGGAGCCAAGCCGTATGACCCTCTGTTCAACTGGCGTGCAAACAGCAGCAGCCTCATGGTTCTCACGCTTCAGTGTCTTTAAGCTGTAACGACTCTTTTAGAAACGAGCACTGTAATCTGTGCAGTGTGCTTTAAGTCCTTGTGCTTTGCTTCCAGGTCTCTTGTGATCATCAGTACTCTGGATGGGCGGATCTCGGCTCTGGATCCTCACAACCAGGGCAGGAAGCAGTGGGACCTGGAGGTTGGCTCGGGGTGCTTGGTGTCCTCCAGCCTCAGCAAACCTGAGGTAGAACAAAACCTGTTTCTGTTTCACGCTTAGTTGTTTAAAATGGAGAGCTGCCAAAGTTGTGGAACATTTCAGAAAACAGGCAAATGATATGAAAAACTCATTTTTGTTTACTGCAACAAGATCCTCCTTCAGACCAGGAGCTCTCTATCCTGAGCAGTGATCACACTAACAGCACTAGATCTAGATGGGAACCCTGAAAATACATGGATGTGTTCACTCGGACCACAGAGAGGTTGATCAGTACGCTGGAATGGATGGAAAGTGTCTCCACACAAGCTGCAGAGCGATCATCCAGAGGTTTCTCACTTAAATCCAAACCTAAATAATCCTTGTGCTGCACTGCTTGGTGACTTTAGTTTAAGGTTTGTGTTACATCAGGACTGACGGGATCATCCATTTGGAAACACTGTTGATTTGATGTTCACAGTGAAGCTTCGAGCCACTCACATGTTTTACTGAGGGAAGTTTAAAGTTAAAGTCCTTGGTCTTTGCACTGACATGGAGTTCTGTGAAGTTATTTGAAGCTCCATTATTTCTCTCATTAGCGTCTTTAGGTAATTAGACTTTATTAGAATTGTGTGAGTAACTCCACAGGATTGCCACTTGGGTGATTACACAATGCTGATTTCAAAACAGGTGTATTAAATTAAGGGATGTTCTGAACCAATTGCAAGTATTAGAGTGGGGGTCTGATCAAGGCCTTTTTGTCCCCCATCACAGAGCAAAGAGGGGGCACTGGTAATAAACCCTGTCCCTAAGTGTTGTGGTCATGATTGATGATGGACCGATCTGAGTGTGTGACTGTGTAGACGTGAGAAAGATTGCTTTTGAAAGTTGGGCTGCCACGTCAAAACCCAGCAGACTCCTTTCATCTCAGGAAACTGTGCTTTCTAGTTTTTAAGTCTAAAAGTACAGTTTCCTGAGATGATTGAGGTGGCTGATGGGGTGGCCAAAAATTAATCTATGATGGCCAAGGCCACCACTGGTCACCCCCTGGCTCCTCTATTGTGTGCTTGTGTGGTAGATAACATTACTCCCTCCACTTGCCAGGATCCAGCACTCTGCAATCTGAGACAATGAAAGTAAAAACTTTCTTCTTATACAGTACAACTTAAACATCTCGCACCAAAGACTTTAGGTCTACTTGCATTCCTAGTCTAGAAAAACACTCCCCTGGAAACACAAACACTACAACCCATCATTAAATAGCTGACCACATTGTTTCCAGTCTCTGTTGTTGACCTCCTGACTATGGTTTCACATCTTCTGAACAAAATGTTAAACCATTGTGATGTATTGTGCCAGCATGTGTGCAAAATGTTAGAGTTTTAAACTGGATGAGAACACTGCGGCTTGTTGTGAGCCAGGTGTTTCGGTCAGTGACAGCCCTAGACCTCGTTTGAAACCGCGAGTCCATCAGACGTGTATCAACCTTGTCTCAGTGTGCTAGGGTCTCTTGGCTAGCCTTTCCACTTTCCATTTAGACTTCCAAACAAATGCAGCAAACAGCACATTTAGAGGAAACTCCACAGAGAAGTGACACGTTTCCACACGGACAACAAAGGTTACTGAACAGGGGACATGGTTATAGTTCTGGATAGATCGAATAACGAGCTGCTCTCCTTTAAATCTACAACATCAAGTCTTTCCTGGTCTTATTTTACAGTTTGTAGACTGTAAGACCAGAGCTTGAACTCTGTGCATTTGAAACCAACAGAGACTTTTAAAGACACGTGGCCTGTTGGATGGATGCAGACACGTTGAAGGGCACCACACACATCCTTTTTACCCAGGCATGAATCCCAGTAGCTGCTTCGCCTGGAGGAGAAGCTTCTTTGTTCACTGCAGTGGTTGACATAAACGAGCAGAGTAAAAGCCTAGCCCGACATTCAGAAAACGAAGAGACGCTCAGAGCGAGACCAGAGCATCACATGCACGCGTGAGACGTGTTTGCAGTCTTTGACGTGGGCTTGCTCTGTGTGAGAGGACTGCCTCAGGGGAAAGGATCCATGTGGCTCCATAGACTGCTTTAATGGTGCTGCTGCTGCCATGTTGGAGTGTGTTTGTTCAAGGCGGCCTGGCTCACACTGTGTACGAGATCATGTCCACTGAAATGAATTTTATGAACTTGATGAGGAGTTTCAGCTGATGGTGCTGGAAACCCCTTTAATACAAGATAATACCAGATAATAATAATAATAATAATAATAATAATAATAATAATAATAATAATAACCTTTTGCAGCTGCTGGGGTTGTTGATAACAACTTTACTTGTAGACTGGATCACATTCAAAGTGAGTCTCACGCTGGTGAAAGGAATCATTGGAGAAATGTCTACAAGTTCAGTTGAAGATGCCACAGGCAGCACAACATGAGCTACACTTCAGTCACTTGTAAAGACATTTGATGTGGTAGTTGCTGATAGTTATTGACAACACGTATCTGAGCCTTGCAGTAATGGATGAGGTTGTTTCCAAACTTATCAAAATGGCTTCATCTCTGTTTGTCATCACAAGATGATGTAATTGTTTGACTCCGGCGTGAAAGGCGGCGGCCGTGCGTCTTGTGTGTTTCATCCAGGTCTTTGATGTAAGTTTTAATCCTGCTTTAGCCTCTGGCCTCAGTAACCTTGGATACCTGTCTGCTCAAAGTGAGGAGGGGCAGCTCTGTCACTGGCTCTGCCCCCCCCCCCCTGCATGGAGATGAGCTTAGCAGCAGTTCTATTGGTGCTTGCTGGGTGCCTGAGGCAGCCAGTCACCTGCTGCGTCTGCACACTGAGGACAGACTGCACGGTCTGCAGAAAACAAGCCATCACATGGGGGGGGGGGGGGGGGGGGGGCGCTGTCAGAAGTTGGTTCCACAGTGGAATGAGTCATGCTAGGTGGGCTGGACCACAAGGATGAAGTGTGTGATTTGGAGGGAGGGGTGATGAGAGAGGTGAGGTAATGCTTCGGACCAGAGATGATGTCATCACTTCAAAGTACATAAGCTCACTCTGAGATGTGCACACTTGTGCACATCTGCTGGCATGCAGTGAAGGAATGAGCAGCAGAGGAAGTTGACTGATGGCGACACCCTGACAGATGATTGATTGGTGGTAACGGGACGAGCGATCGTTTCAAATAAAACTGTTGTCGGTTTGTTTTACCGTTTGATCAGACCTCTGCCGCCATCAGCTGAGCCTTGTCCTGCTCCGCGTCGTAAAACTTCACACTTCACTGAGAGGTGTACTACCATGTTATTTTGATGTTACTTTAATTTAGACGTTAGTTTTTGAGCATGTTCACAAGAAAAAGTGGATTTCATGCACCGTCTGACAATTTTCTGTTAAAACAATATGAATCCAACAACTAAAAATAAAGAAATCTCTGCTCACCCTGATGCATCATTTATAAAAAGCAGCAGGAATAATTATTGGAACGTAAAGACAGTCATTACACACGCGGCTGCTAGTTTCAGGTCGTTTTCACACCAGATAGTCCGGTAGACTCATTCAGTTCGGGACCAATATTCATGACCTTTTGTTACATTTGAGCTGGTGCGTTTGCATTCACACTGCACTGTGCAGTCGAGCCAACCTGTTGAAGCAACCTGTTGAACCAACCTGTTGAACCGACCTGTTGAGCCAACCTGTTGAAGCAACCTGTTGAAGCCACCTGTTGAACCAACCTGTTGAACCAACCTGTTGAACCAACCTGCTGAACCAACCTGTTGAACCAACCTGTTGAACCGACCTGTTGAACCAACCTGTTGAACCAACCTGCTGAACCGACCTGCTGAACTGACCCGTTGAAGCAACCCGCTGAACCAACCTGTTGAACCAACCTGTTGAACCAACCAGCTGAAGCAACCTGTTGAACCAACTTGTTGAACCAACCTGCTGAACCAACCTGTTGAACCAACCTGTTGAACCAACCTGTTGAAGCAACCTGTTGAAGCAACCTGTTGAAGCAACCTGTTGAAGCAACCTGTTGAACCAACCTGTTGAACCAACCTGTCGAACCAACCTGTCGAGTCAACCTGTTGAACCAGCCTGTTGAACCAACCTGTCGAGTCAACCTGTTGAAGCAACCTGTTGAACCAACCTGCTGAACCAACCTGTTGAACCAACCTGTTGAACCAACCTGCTGAACCAACCTGTTGAACCAACCTGTTGAACCAACCTGTTGAACCAACCTGTTGAACCAACCTGTTGAAGCAACCTGTTGAAGCAACCTGTTGAACCAACCTGTTGAACCAACCTGTCGAGTCAACCTGTTGAACCAGCCTGTTGAACCAGCCTGTTGAACCAACCTGTCGAGTCAACCTGTTGAAGCAACCTGTTGAACCAACCTGTTGAACCAACCTGTTGAACCAACCAGTTGAACCAACCTGTCGAGTCAACCTGTTGAAGCAACCTGTTGAACCAACCTGTTCCCCCGCTCGCCTGTGGGGGCGCTGCACCAAGAACCACTGAAAGAAACAACACAAAACCTCTGAAGACACGTCTTCTTCTTCTTCTGGAAATAAAAATAAAATGAAGTGGCATCATGTTTTAGCAGTTTTAGGAGTTATATGTTGTCATTTTTCAACAATGGACTCAGCATGAGCAGAAGATGAGACAGAAGACCATGGAGAATATTGTTCTTCACACAATTCAGCTGACGGCTCCATATAAGAGAAATGCATGTTTGTTTGTCCTGTGGAGCGTGTCCGGTCTGTTTACATTCACACTGTACTGGAACCGTGCTGGAGTTCTCTTCTACCGGACCCAGACCTAGGTTTTAGCCCGAGCCAGAGTTCGTCTTTTTGTTCCGTGACAGAGTTCGATGGTGCGTTCACACCTCCCTAAAGGAACCGGACTTTCTAGGAAAACGAGCTAGAGTTGGATTAAAGTGACTAAACAGGGCTGCTGTGAAGAACAGAAAATCTGAAAGTTTTTCTCAAACGTCAGAGTCAATGTTTAACCTTGACACTTTCTCTGCTAATGTACAAATTACTTCATGAATCAAATTAAATTAATTCAATTCAATTAAAAAAAAAAAGCTTTATTTATACCGAGGGGGGCACGTAGAGCATACATAAAAAATAAATACAAGATAAAAAATACATAGCAGTAAATGGAATGGCAAATAATGAAACAACCTGCTGCTGTTCAGCTCAAGAGTTTATGACTAAGATCATTTTATGTTGAGACATGACACAGATCTTCAGTCTGTGCTCTGTCCCTCTTCAAGGATAGGACAAAAGCCTTTCTACATTCTGTTTGGGTTTGTTCAGGTCCTTGGTGGCAGTGTGGATGGAAAAATACGTCGGTCTGCACCATCCGTGCCTGGCACATGTTGAAAATGTCAGAGTCAGAGTTTCTTTATTGTCATTCGCACCTCATGTGGTGCATGTGGTGGAGCGAAATTATGTACACAGGGTCCCAGTTACATCCAACAATAAAATGTATAAGAAAAACAGTAATAACATCTAAAATATGAACTAAGAAAAATATCAACTAAATATACACCAAGCACTCATAACATAAAACATTGAACATCAGCACAAACATGAACATGAGTCTGTGAGCAGATGTGCACGCATGAACACAGCAACATGAAACAGATCAGCAGCAACATTAAACAGATCAGCAGCAACATGAAACAGATCAGCAGCAACATTAAACAGATCAGCAGCAACATGATGTGATTTTTCACAGTGATTATTCTAGTTAGAGATTCATGAGTCTAACAGCCTCAGGGTAGAAGCTGTTCCTCAGTCTAGTGGTTCTACACTTAATGCTCCTCAACCTCCTTCCTGAGGGGAGTGGGGCAAAAAGTGTGTGTGCTGGGTGAGTGTGGTCCTTCATGATGCAGGTGGCCCTCTTCCTGCATCTGGAGGTGTAGATGTCTGATGCTGTGCAGCTGGAAGGATTTTTACTGAAACTTTTTTAGTTTTGGACATTTGTCATGAAGCGTAACCATGGCAACAAGGCAGTTTTCTACAACCAGGAGCAGCTGATTAACATCTCAAAAGCTCAAATAATATCTCAACTACAGCCCCAAATCTCAAATGAGTTGAAAAGGATGTTCTGTGGATGCATTCTCATCTACCTGCCAGCTGTGCTCGAGTGCCTGACCACTGAGATCCTGGAACTAGCAGGAAACACGGCTCATGACAGCGGAAGGACAGGCTCATCCCTCAGCACCTACAGTTGGTTGTCCACAGCGACGAGGAGCTCGGCAGTCTGCTGGGAGGAGTGGCCATCGCTCTGGGAGGAGTTCTGCCCAGCATTTGGGCGGTCCTACAGACCGGGGGAACCGAGAGGCCAGCCGAGTCTGGGTGGACGGATCGGACAGTATCTGCAGCCAGTTTCTTAGGATCCACTGTGGGATGGACCTTTACAAGAGATCCTTCCTGTCTACAGCATCAGCATCTATAACATCTCTTAATGAAATGAGGATAACGAGTTACAACAACAAATAATTTCCCCTGGGATTAATAAAGTATTTTTGAATTGAATTGAATTTGAATTAATACAGTCTCACAGCAGCAATGTGTATTTTAAGCAACATAACTTTTCAAACTTCTCAGTAATGATTAGATTTTAAATATGAACCTTCCAGCCCCAGTTAGGTCGAACATGGTTAGGAAACAACTTTCCTCCCAGCACTATCTCCACCGCGAGCCACCGTGCTTCTGCTTCAGGCTTGAACAGTTTTCTAAAGATCCAGATTAATGACCTCATCTTTTGGTTGTGTAATGGTCTAACAGTAAGTTTTTGAGTTGAGTCCAAGTGTGGGGGCTGAAGTGGCTGCTTTGTAGGCAGATATGTGTCTGATACTATTTTCTGTGTTGGTGACCGTTTTTGCATTGAGGCATTTGTATGTACAATAAAAAACCTACAAAAATTCAGGAAGATTTGTTCTTTCAAAATGAATGTATGTGAAAAACAAATGAAACTGAAATATTTGCATTGTGAACTGTTTGTTTTGCTTTGTGTCCGTTTTCAGCAACAAATTCTTGTTTTTCATATTTTTTTGTGTTTTCAGTTCATACAAACTAGTTTGGCAGCAGGAAACTAACCCAGCCTGTGTTTGTCTTATCCAGATGTTTGGCAGTAAGATGGTCATACCGTCACTGGATGGTGCCTTGTTTCAGTGGAACCGGGACAGGGAAAGTATGGAGGCAGTGCCTTTTAGTGTTGAATCCCTGCTGGAATCATCCTACCGTATTGGAGAGGACACAGTTCTGGTCGGGGGTAAATCCCTCACCACATACGGCCTGGGGGTCTACAGTGGCAAGGTCTGTGAAACGATGTCAAATGATATGCTTTTAAACTTGCCCCACGGTCATTTTTCTGAAGTGTGTCGGGACAATAAAGGGCTCCTTTTTACTGTTTGTCCCAGATTCGATACATCTGCTCTGCAGGGGGCTGCAGTCATTGGGGGGAGGAAGACATGGAGGCTGAGGATATGCTTCTGCTGCAGAGGACTCAGAAGACTGTTCGAGCCATCAGGCCTCGGTCAGGAATGGAGAAGTGAGTTTTATTCAATTCAATTTATTTATATAGCACCAAATCACAACAGAAGTCATCTCAGGACACTGAACAGAAACATTCACATACATAGAAAAAATAATTAGTAAAGTTCTCTATCTAAGGAAGAAGCAGACATGTTGAATCTTCACTTCTTCACAGTCTCCCATCCTGAGCAAGCACAAAGGAGACAGTGGAAAGAAAAACTGCTTTGAATAGGAAGAAACCTCCAGCAGAACCAGGCTCAGGACGAGCGGCCATCTGCTTCAACCAGCTGTGTTTGACAGGACAGGAAGGAGAGACAGACACAGAATGACAGACGGGTCCAGATGTAGTTTCTATAGGAGGAGACAAAAAACACACATTAAGATAGAAATTTTCATTCATTCAACCTTTATTTACACGGTAAATCCCATTGAGCCTCGAGGACTCATTTACAAGAGAGACCTGATTTAACAAAGAATGATGACAACAAAGGACAACAGCAACAACAAAACAGTTATAAAAAGTCATACTGCAGGTTTTTTTTTTTTTTTTTACAAATAGGATGGCTAAAAGAAAAAGGTAAAAAAAAACAAAAAACAGCTAGATTCTAAGGCGAATGTAGAAAACTAAAAACAGGAACATGTCTGCGTTGGTCCCTGCCAGGAGTCCAACAGATTCTTAAATAATTACAAATACAAACAGGTAGAGGAAGAAAGGGCAGCAGCAGAGAGAGGACATGTGGTTAATTTGTCCTCCAACAGTCTAAATGTATAGCAGCAGAGCTAAGGGACAGCTCAGGAAACCCAAGCTTACCCTAACTATAGGATTTATCAAAAAGGAAAGACTTGAGCCTAATCTGAAAAGTAGACGATGTGTCCACTTCACGGACAGAAACTGGAAGTTGGTTCCAAAAGAGAGGAGCCTGATAACTAAAAGATCTGCCTCACATTCTACTTTTGGAAACTCTAGGAACCACAAGTAAACCTGCAGTCTGAATGCAACCAAGTATCATCAGCCTAACAATATAAAATTTATCCCAAGCTGTTTAATAACCTTACCTAATTGAAGCTTATACTGTATAAGGTAAATAATATTTATCCAAGCACTGAACCCTGAGGAACTCCATGACTAACTTTGGTGTATGAAGAATATTTATTATTTATATTTACAAACTGGATTCTATCAGATAGATATGATTTAAACCATTTTAGAGCTGTTCCTGTAATCCCAACATCATATTCAAGCCTCTGTAGTAAAATATTGTGATCAACTGTATCAAATGCAGCACTGAGGTCTAACAGGACCAGTAGAGACACAAGTCCATTGTCTGAGGCCATGAGAATATCATTAGTTACTTTCACCAGTGCAGATTCAATCATTTCAATCTGTCCCTGTCTGTCTACCAGGAGCCGTCAGGAAACTATTAAATATTCAGTATAATCAAAACAATGGTTTGAAAAAGGAACGATGAGCTCTCATGAGTTAAATAAGTTCAAAGTGTTTTTCTTCCCATCCAGGGTGCTTGCTCAGCTCAAGAGAGTGCAGACCTCCACACTCTCCAGTTTTAAATGGGAAGTGAAATGTCTTGAATGTCAGAATAAACGTCCAGTTGTTTATTTAATTTTTATTATTATTTTTATTTATTTTTGGGATTCGTCATGTCCTGAATGACATGACAGCATGTTCATATTGTTCCATCTGATCTCTTATTCTTTGCCAATGATTCAAGGTGGAACTTCAGTGTCGGGAGCTATGAGTTAAAATTCATCCCAGAGAAGCAGTCTGGACTGAACTTCCTGGAGGGAGAAATGGCGAACAGTGACGGCTCAGAGGGAAACCAGAAAGTCATCGCTGATGAACCAAAGGAAAGGGAGCAGTCAGACAGGAAGCAACAGCAGAATCAACATTTGGACCTGATCATCAAAGTGTCTGTTCCTGATTGGAAGGTGGTGGCCTTCAGTCCAGACTCCACTGGACAGCTGGTCTGGGAGCACCAGGTAAGATGTAGTGCTGATTGAAATTTAAAGCATTTCATCTATCAACCACTGGCCAGTGGAGTTGATCATTTTAGTTTATTTAATTTAAAAACAATATTTTAAAAGTTATTTTAGCTAATGTAACTTTCTCTTGATAAGGTTTTGGCTTGTAAGTAAATGTACAGTTCAAATGAAAACCGTAAACATTGTAATATACCGTGATAACCCCCAGAGCAGTGACGGGACTCTGCTGCTGGTTTATCACTCAACAAACATCTGTGCAATTCAAATGAACAACAAATGACATCATTTTTATTTTCATAAACAGCTGACCAGATATATTTTTAAAAAGGATAATTATCACCCGGGAGTTGCTTAAAACTACTTCCTAATGTCTAAATGTTGAACTATTGACATCATATATAATTTAGAGAAAACAAGACATATTTTTTAGTACAAAAAAGAAAAATAAATACTTGTTGGTACATCAAAGGTTTGAGAGGTGCTTGTTTCTATTTTTAAATGATAATAAAGTGCTATGTGTTGTCATCATGTGTAATGAACTAGGCCTCAGGTCAAAATCTGGCCTTGAGGGTCTGCCTGGAACAAGAACTGTATTTCATTGATTTGAGTCCAGAAACACAAATCAAGTCCATCCAGAAGACTTTTTAAGTGTCCTGCACTGATCAATTGAAAGAACACTCTCTTTTCTATTATCATTACTATTTTACAAATGTTTGATAATCAAAGTGTTTTAGTTCAAACCATTTTTAGATGTTGCAGTGAACTAATCATTTTTAATTCAACTGTGAAACAGTAATAATGATTTTAATCCTCATGCAAAGTAGAAATCATGTTAAGGTCTGTTACAGAGTAATTATGCATTTTCTGATTTTCTGTCTTTGAATGAGCAAGTGTAAGTTGGTCCAAGGTTGGAGTCAAACGCAAAACAAGTTGTTGGAACGAACTGTCATGTTTTAAATCCTCTCAGATGTAAATATAGAGGCTGGCACCTGTTTTCCTCCAACTCGCCTAAATATTCCTCTCTCTGTCTCTAAAAACATTTTCAATCTGTTCCAAAACACTTTCTGTTTTTCTGACTCCTAGTGACCTCTTACGTCACAAAAACACACCCCTGTCTGGTCGATATTGACCAATCAGGAACCTCCCAAATGAACCGGAAATAGAGCTCTTTAAATGTCGGTACTTCCTAGTTCAAACCAGTTTTCAGTCGTGTCGGGTGGAGAGTCGCTTCAGGCTCCGGCTTCAGTCGTTGCAGCTCCAGTGCTGGGAAAACAGGAAAATCCCGACATGATCCAGAGCTCTTCCGAGTCTTGTGGGATTATGACATCTTCCACCTCTGAGTGGAACTCCTGACGGACTCACTCCTCTTGTGAGTCCACTAAGAGGTGAACCTGTGTCGGACGGAATACCGTCACTACTTCGGACGATTCACAGCTGTTCCTACGGAGAGGCTGAAAGGGTGCGTTAAATGGAACTCCGTACCAGTGGAATCACCTCCTCCAGGTAAAAGAGTTGATTTATACCACCTAAGTGTACTGGGGAAGAAGCTGGGAACTCACCGGAGGGTGCCGTTCTGATGCCGACACAAACATTTCCCTCGTCCATCCTTTCTCTCAACTTAAACTTCAATTTCTATCTTTAAACTCTTCTTTTGCTAGAAATCATTCCAGATATTTTCAGAAATGTCTGTTGTGAAGCAAGGTTTTCAACCATCGCCGTATGGTTAATCAAATTGTACAGCTTGCTAAATTAGCCATGTTGTAATTTTCAACTTGCCAAATTAATGTAAATGTGTGATGTTAAACTTGATTCTGTAA
>NC_056518.1:1110232-1121796 GCF_014905685.2 Nematolebias whitei
TGGAGGCCCAGGATGCTTCGATAGCGGCCTTAAGCTCATCCAGAGTGTTGGGTCTTGCGTCTCTCAACTTTCTCTTCACAATATCCCACAGGTTCTCTATGGGGTTCAGGTCAGGAGAGTTGGCAGGCCAATTGAGCACAGTAATACCATGGTCAGTAAACCAGTTACCAGTGGTTTTGGCACTGTGAGCAGGTGCCAGGTCGTGCTGAAAAATGAAATCTTCATCTCCATAAAGCTTTTCAGCAGATGGAAGCATGAAGTGCTCCAAAATCTCCTGATAGCTAGCTGCATTGACCCTGCCCTTGATAAAACACAGTGGACCAACACCAGCAGTTGACATGGCACCCCAGACCATCACTGACTGTGGGTGCTTCACACTGGACTTCTGGCATTTTGGCATTTCCTTCTCCCCAGTCTTCCTCCAGACTCTGGCACCTTGATTTCCAAATGACATGCAAAATTTGCTTTCATCTGAAAAAAGTACTTTGGACCACTGAGCAACAGTCCAGTGCTGCTTCTCTGTAGCCCAGGTCAGGCGCTTCTGACGCTGTTTCTGGTTCAAAAGTGGCTTGACCTGGGGAATGCAGCACCTGTAGCCCATTTCCTGCACACGCCTGTGCACGGTGGCTCTGGATGTTTCTACTCCAGACTCAGTCCACTGCTTCCGCAGGTCCCCCAAGGTCTGGAATCAGCCCTTCTCCACAATCCTCCTCAGGGTCCGGTCACCTCTTCTCGTTGTGCAGCGTTTTCTGCCACACTTTTCCCTTCCCACAGACTTCCCACTGAGGTGCCTTGATACAGCACTCTGGGAACAGCCTATTGGTTCAGCAATTTCTTTCTGTGTCTTACCCTCTTGCTTGAGGGTGTCAATGATGGCTTTCTGGACAGCAGTCAGGTCGGCAGTCTTACCCATGATTGTGGTTTTGAGTAATGAACAAGGCTGGGAGTTTTTAAAAGCCTCAGGAATCTTTTGCAGGTGTTTAGAGTTACGTCGTTGATTCAGATGGTTAGGTTAATAGCTTGTTTAGAGAAACTTTTCATGATATGCTCATTTTTTGGGACAGGCATTTTGGGTTTTCATGATCTGTATGCCATAATCATCAGTATTAAAACAATTAAAGACCTGAAATATTTCAGTTGGTGTGCAATGAATCGGAAATATATGAAAGTTTCATTTTTATCATTACATTATGGAAAATAATGACCTTTATCACAATATGCTAATTTTTTGAGAAGGACCTGTAAATAAATCTAACACAAAGAGAATAATTTAATGATTAAGCTTCAACTTTTAATTTGTTGGCAAAGTCTGAAGACACTGCAGGTATGGCAGGATGAATTGCATTTAAACAGGAATTAAAGTAATTTATTACATCTACTCAAATGTGTGTAATTAAGTATTTTATATATGTGTGTGTGTGTGTGTGTGTGTGTGTGTGTGTTTAATTGCTCTTTTAACTACTTTTGCCTGAACCTAACACTGTAAGTGAAACAAGGCATTTCTTGAGTTGCTGTAAATTATGCTATAAAACATATTTACTGTCTCATTCCAGAAAACAACAACAACAAACAACAACACTTCATGATGGACAGACATCATGGACACCACAGCAGCAGCTTTCTTCACTGAAACATCCTGAACATGATCGTCACTGACATGAGGCCTCTGTCCATGGTTGAAGATGAAGGCTTCACTACAATAATCCACACTTTTAATCCAGGTTACAATAATCCACACTTTTAATCCAGGTTACAATAATCACACTTTTAATCCAGGTTACAATGATCCACACTTTTAATCCAGGTTACAATAATCCACACTTTTAATCCAGGTTACAATGATCCACACTTTTAATCCAGGTTACAATAATCCACACTTTTAATCCAAGTTACACTCTTCCCTCAAGGACACATTTTACAAAGTAGCTACATACTGTGCAGGTATAAAGATACATTTGTATATATTTTTGTGTACATTTATTTTTTTAAGTTGTTTGACTAACTTTGATTTTTTATTATTCAATATTTTACTAACAGAATAGTCAAATAGCAACCTGTTTTTTGTGTGAATTTCTATGTCAGTCAAATGTTCAATTTTGGAATAAAGGGGTGGAAATTAAAACTTTTTTTTTTTTGCAGATTCATCGATTAATCTGGAAAAAATAATCGGCTGAAGAATCGATTATTGGAGTAATCGTTAGATGCAGCCCTACTGCAAACAACCAGAAAGTCTGCTTGATTTCTGAGATTTTAAATTTGTTCACAAATCCAAATATCTGAAAGTAGAAAAACTAATAAAATTATTTATGGTGGTTTGTTGATCTTGACTAAAGAATGGAACATGTTCATCAACCTGACTTATTTACATGTGAATTATTTTATAGGAAGTGGCTAAACTGTAAAGTTTGTTTCTAAAGCTGAAATGTTCCCAAAACAACTGTTGTGTCATACACCACGGTCTGACAAAAGATGAACGTGTACACAAAAGGTCAGCTGGAAAAGAATAAAATAAAATACACATGAAAATACAAACCGGATTCCAAAAAAGTTGGGACATTAAACAAATTGTGAATAAAAACTGAATGCAATGATGTGGAGATGGCAAATGTCAATATTTTATTCGTAATATAACATAGATGACAGATCAAAAGTTTAATCTGAGTAAATGTAACATTTTAAAGGAAAAATATGTTGATTCAAAATTTCACAGTGTCAACAAATCCCAAAAAAGTTGGGACAAGTAGCAATAAGTGGCTGGAAAAAGGAAATTGAGCATATAACGAACAGCTGGAAGACCAATTAACACTAATTAGGTCAACTGACAACATGATTGGGTATAAAAAGAGCTTCTCAGAGTGTCAGTGTCTCTCAGAAGCCAAGATGGTAAGAGGATCACCAATTCAACCATTGTTGCGCAGAAAGATAGTGCAGCAATACCAGAATGGTGTTAATGGAATTATGAAGAATTGCGCCGCTCAAGGTGGCTGCATGTTGGAGTAGCTCTGTTACTTTCATTCTGAGATGTTACTTTTGAAAACTTTAATTCCTCTTTTTTCTGGATATAAATCACTTTTTTTGGATGATTATTTCCTCTGGTGTCAGATGCTGTGCAGCTGGAAGGATTTTTACAGAAATATCTTTACTTTTGGACATTTGTTATAATGCGTAACCATAACAACAAGGTTGTTTTTTACAACCGGGAGCAGCTGATTAACATCTCCAAAGCTCAAATAATATCTCAACTACAAACTCAAATCCCAAATGAGTTGAAAAGGAGGTATCGTGGATGCAGAGCAGGAGCAAAGAAGAGGGAGAAAGAGAGAAGAATGAAGTTTAAACCATCTCTTCCATCGATCATGATGGGCAATGTGAGATCGCTGGGAAACAAGTTGGATGACCTTCAAGCCCTAACAAGGACCCATCCAGAGTATCGGGAATGCAGTGTGATGTGTTTCACTGAGACATGGCTGCAGGATCATATCCCCGACTCCAGCATGTCTCTGCCAGCAGATAGAGATTTAAAGAGGAGTGGCAAAAGGAAAGGAGGTGGGTTGGCAGTGCTTGTGAACAACAGATGGTGTAATCCTTGACATGTTACTGTGAAGTGTCGTCTCTGCAGTCCAGATATTGAACTGTTAGCCCTAAGTTGTCGTCCATATTATTTGCCAAGAGAGTTCACCAGTGTTATTTTGGCAACAGTTTACATTCAACCCAATGCTGTTGCCGAAACTGCGTGTGATGTCATCAGCTCCAAGGTTGCTAAGCTACAGACACAACACCCTAGTGCGTTTGTTGCATTATCTGGGGATTTTAATCATGCCTCTCTCTCTGCTACACTTCCGACATTCCAACAGTTTGTCAGCTGCTCTACCAGAGAAAACAAAACGCTGGACTTGTTTTATGCAAATGTCAAGGATTCATACATCGCTAAAGCAAGACCCCCTCTTGGCAAATCAGATCACAATCTTGTGTATCTCTGCTCAAAATATAAACCCCTTGTTCAGAGGCAACCTGCAATAAAGAGAACAGTGAGAAAATGGTCAACGGAAGCTGAAGAAGCCCTGCGGGGTTGTTTTGATGCTACAGACTGGGATGCACTGTGCCAGCCACATGGAGAGGACATCAGTGCCATGACTGAGTGTGTGACAGACTATATAAACTTCTGTGTAAACAACACCATCCCCACCAGAACAGTGAGATGCTTCCCCAATAACAAACCCTGGATCACCACTGACCTGAAGGAACTGCTAAACCAGAAAAAAGGAGCCTTCAGGGAGGGAGACAGGGAATTATTGAGGAGCACACAGAAGAAACGAAAAGTCAAGATAAGAAACAGCAAGGAGGTGTACAAGAAGAAGCTGGAGAGCAAGTTCCAACAGAACAATATCAGAGAGGTGTGGTCAGGGATGAAACAGATCACAGGCTTCAAGCAGAAGGAGGATCAGAAGGATGGAAGCCTGGACAGAGCCAATGAACTGAACATATTCTTCAACAGGTTCAGTTCAAGAACAAGCTCAGCATCGTCCTCTCTTGCCCACAGTCAAACATACATACCATCCTCCATTGACCCAAGGCTGTCCTGTCACACCTCAAATACTGTATATACCACCTCAGTCATGGACCCTTCTTCTACATATTGGTCTTCAACCAAATCAGAAGATGCTGATACCTCCTTTGCCTCCCCCCTCTGCGTCTCCAGAAGTCAGGTGAGGAAGCAGCTGGAGAGACTGAACCAGAATAAGGCTGCAGGTCCAGATGGTGTCAGTCCCAGAGTCCTGAAGGTCTGTGCAGAGCAGCTCTGTGGGGTTCTGCAGCACCTCTTCAACCTTAGCCCAGGAGAAGGTTCCAGTGTTGTGGAAAACATCCTGTCTTGTTCCAGTGCCAAAGAAATCACACCCATCAGTCCTCAATGACTATAGACCTGTTGCCCTGACATCCCACATCATGAAGGTCCTAGAGAGACTTCTGCTGACCCACCTGACTAGACAAACAAGCACATATCAGGACCCACTGCAGTTTGCTTATCAGCATGGACTTGGAGTTGAAGATGCCATCATACACCTGCTTCAGCAAACTCACTGTCATCGAGAAAAGGCAGACAGCACTGTGAGAGTCATGTTCTTTGATTTCTCCAGTGCATTTAACACAATCCAGCATGATTTGCTTTGTCAGTAACTTCAGAAGACTCGGGTGGAGGCCTCAACAATCACCTGGATCAAAGACTACCTGACGGACAGACCACAGTTTGTGAGACTGAAGGGTTGTGTGTCTGACCAGGTGGTCAGTAGCTCAGGAGTACCACATGGGACTGTAATCTCACCATTCCTTTTCACTCTGTACACCTCAGATTTCCAGTATAAAACAGACTCCTGTCATCTGCAGAAATATTCTGATGACTCTGCAGTAGTCAGGTGTATCAGAGATGGACAAGAAGCTGAGTAAAGGGAACTGGTGGACCGCTTTGTCGCAGGGTGTGGAAACAATCATCTCATCTTGAATGTGAACAAAACAAAGGAGATTATTGTAGATTTCAGGAGAATCAGGAACAGGTCCAACCCTATTTCCATCATGGGAGAAGAAGTGGAGGTGGTGGAGAAGTATAAATACCTTGGAGTTCACCTGGACAACAGACTGGACTGGAGCTACAACAGTGAAGCGTCTACAAGAAGGGACAGAGCAGACTGTACTTCTTGAGTAAGCTGAAGTCCTTCAACGTTTGCAGCAAGATGCTGCATATCTTCTATAAGTCTGTTGTAGAGAGCACTATCTCTTCTGTCATCATCTGCTGGGGGAGCAGCACCAGAGCAAGTGACTTAAAAAAGATCAACAAGCTCATAAAGAAGGCTGGCTCAGTTCTGGGGACTCCTCTAGAACCTTTGGAGATGATTATTCAAAGAAGGATTCTTCATGAAATGAAGAACATTATAGACAACCCTCAGCATCCTCTTCATCAGACTGTCATACAACAACAAAGTGTCTTCAGTCAGAGGATTCTCCAAATCCGTTGTAGGACAGACTGCTACAAGAGATCCTTCCTGCCCACAGCCATCAGCATCTAGAACAACTCTTTAATGAAACCAGGATGACGAGTTACCACAACATGTAATTTCCCTCTGGGATTAAAGTATTTTTGAATTGAATTGAATAGTGTTACCCAGCGTAAAACAGCAAAGACTTTTAAGTTATCATCAACCGTGCATAACATCATCAAAAGATTCCGAGAATCTGGAACAATCGCTGTGCGTAAGGGTCAAGGCCATAAAACTCTACTGGATGCTCGTGATCTCCGGGCCCTTAAACGTCACTGCACCTCAAACAGGAATGCCACTGTCAAGGAAATATCAGAATGGGCTCAGGAATACCATACCATACCAATTTATTTATAAAGCACTTTAAACAGTGACAAAGCACACCAAAGTGCTGTACAGGGACAAACAGAACAAGCACATAGCAACATATTATATAACAGGACACCAAAAAGTAGAAACCAACAAAAACAATAATGGATAACAACAACAACAACCGCAACATGACCAACACAGTGTGATGCACACAGACTCAGCACAGATCACACAGTGCAGAAAGCCAGGGAATAGAAGTGTGTTTTTAAGCGAGATTTAAAAACTGTGAGGGAGGGGGCCTGTCTAACGAGCAGAGGTAACTCATTCCAAAGTCTTGGTCCTGCTACAGAGAAGGCCCTGTCACCTCTGCGCTTGAGACGGGTTCCTGGGACTGTTAGGAGCAACTGGTCTGCTGATCTGAGAGAACGTGGTGGGACATACGGCTGGAGCAGATCAGTAAGATAGGAGGGGGCAGAGCTGTTTAGTGATTTATAGACATACAAGAGTATTTTGAATTTGATTCAAAGGTGAACCGGAAGCCAGTGTAGGGAGGCCAAAACAGGTGTAATGTGCTCTCTTTTGCTTGTGCTGGTCAAAAACCGGGCTGCTGCATTTTGGACCAGTTGGAGTCTAGCTATGGAGGTCTGACTGATACCAAAAAGGAGTGAGTTGCAATAGTCGAGCCTGGATGTAATGAATGCATGAATTACTGCCTCCACGGTATTTTTGGACAATATGGGCTTCAGCTTAGACAGTCGCCTCAGCTGGAAAAAGCAGGATTTAACAATCATATTTACATGATTGTTGAGTTTCAGAGAAGGGTCAAGTATCACTCCTAGATTAGTGACTCTTTGTTTCACTAACAGTGACAGAACGGATAGGTCGATGCAGTGGTTGGTGATTGTGTCATTGGGAGGAAACAGCATAACTTCAGATTTCTTCTCGTTGAAACTCAAGAAATTTAAAGCCATCCAATCTCTGATGTCAGCCAGGCAGTCCAGTAACGGTTGAATAGAGCGAGTACCGTTGAGTCTGAGGGGGAAGTAGATTTGGCAGTCGTCGGCGTAGAAATGAAAAGGTATGTTATGTTTCCTGAAAATAGCACCTAGTGGCAGCAGGTATAAAGAAAATAAGAGGACCAAGGATGGACCCTTGCGGTACCCCCCATTTAAGCGCTGCCGAGGCTGAACTAAAATCTTTGATGGAGACACAAAAGGACCTGTCAGCGAGGTAAGATCTAAACCATTCGAGGGCTGACCCAGTGATGCCCACCCACTGCTCTAACCTCGCAATGAGGATCTCGTGGTCAATTGTATCAAAGGCAGATGTGAGGTCCAGTAAGAGAAGGAGCACAGAATCACCAGCGTCTGTGAATAGGAGAATGTCGTTAAAAATCTTGAGTAGAGCAGTTTCAGTGCTGTGGAGAGGTTTAAAGCCAGACTGGAATAGCTCTAAGATGGCATTATCCTCTAGAAAGCATTTCAGCTGGGACTCCACTATTTTTTCCAGCAGTTTAGCGACAAATGGGAGTCTGGAGACAGGCCGGAAGTTGGACATGACTGAGGGGTCAAGGCTAGGTTTTTTCAGGAGAGGTTGGACAGCAGCATGTTTAAAAGTTATTGGTACCAAACCTGAGGCTAAGCTGCTGTTCACAATGCCAAGAACAGGAGGGCCCAGAACAGGAAGAAGCTCCTTAAGGAGTCAATGTCAATGTCAATTTATTTAAATAGCACATAAAAACAACAAAAGCTGACCAAAGTGCTTTACAGTTAAGACAGATTAAAAAAATTTAAAAAAAGAGTAAAAATGCATCTAGTGCCACTCAAAAACATAAGTTGACAATAAAAACAACACATAACAACAATAAAATCAGCTCATCTTGTTCTCAGACTCTGCGTGGATGAAATGCCAAGGAATACAGATGAGTCTTGAGCAAAGATTTAAAAGTCTCAACAGTCTGAGCGCTCTTTAAATTCTCAGGTAAACTGTTCCACAGTTTTGGAGCAGCAACTGCAAAAGCCCGATCACCTCTGGATTTCAGTTTGGATCTGGGGACATCTAAGAGGAACTGGTTGGTAGACCGGAGTGCTCTTACTGGAGTGTAGATGTTAATGAGATCACATAAATATGATGGGGCCAGACCTTTTAAGACTAAAAACAAGCAATAAAATCTTAAAATCAATTCGGAAGTGGACAGGAAGCCAGTGGAGAGAAGCCAGGACAGGGTTATGTGTTCATGTTTTTTAGTTGCTGTTAAAAGACGAGCTGCTGCGTTCTGGACACATTGTAAATGATGCAAAGATGATTTGTCTAAACCAACATACAATGAATTACAGTAGTCCAAACAAGATGTGATAAAAGCGTGAATCACCTTTTCAAGGTCTCTGAAAGGGAGACAAGACTTCACCTTGGCAATGAGTCTTAGCTGGAAGAAACTGGATTTCACAACTGTATTTATCTGTTTATCAAATTTAAAAGCACTGTCAAAAATAACTCCCAGATTCCTGACATTGGAGTGGCTGTATGAAGCCAAGGGGCCAAGCACATTAAGGGTATTACATTTACCAAAGCTGATGACTTCCGTTTTATTTTCATTTAGATTCAGAAAATTTAGTTTTAACCAGACTTTAATGTCATTTAGACAGTTCAAGAGTGGATCCAGTGAAGTGACCCTGTCTGACTCAATCGGAAGATATAACTGAGTATCATCAGCAAAGCAGTGAAAAGGGATGTTGTGTTTTTTAAAAATGGACCCCAAAGGCAACATGTAAAGATTAAAAAGCAATGGACCTAAAATAGACCCTTGAGGGACCCCACAGATCAGAGGAGCTGGAGATGAAAAACATTTCCCTAAATGAACAGAAAAACTCCTGTCAGTCAGGTAGGATCTAAACCAGGATAGAACTGTGCCTTTGATACCAACCACCTGCTCCAGTCGTGACAACAAGATGTTGTGGTCCACAGTATCAAAGGCAGCAGAAAGGTCTAAAAGCACTAAAACAGCAGAGCTTCCTGCATCAACAGTTAAAAGAAGGTCATTAAAAACTCTTAAAAGGGCTGTCTCTGTGCTGTGGCCTGATTTAAAACCAGACTGGAATTTTTCACCAATGCTGTTGGCAGTTAAAAACCTCTTAAGTTGATTAAAAACAACTTTCTCCAAAATTTGACAGAAAAGGCAGTTTAGAAATAGGTCTGTAGTTTAAGAGCAGTGTTGGGTCGAGGTTTTTCTTTTTTATGAGTGGCTGCACCACAGCATGTTTAAAAGTAGCTGGAACACAGCCTGATGACAGGGACATGTAAATTAGGACAAGAACTAATGGACCAAGAGTGTTAAAAACTTCTTTAAACAGACGAGAGGGAACACAGTCCAGAGGGGTGAATTAGAAGGCTGCATGTGGTCCACGATGTCCTTTAAAACAACTAAAGTCACCGGCTCGAGTCAAGGGGGGACAACGTCAAAAGGGGAGCCAGATGGCTTCATGCCGCACATGACCTGCTCCAGGGAAGACAGAGAGATGGGCTCGAAGTGGTCCAGAACAGCAACACAATGAGATGGGATGGACGGATCATGAGCAGGTGGAGAAATGAGTGCCCGGGTGTTTGCAACTTTTTCAGAAAAGAAATGGAGGAAGTTTTCACACAGCTCAGTTGAGGCTTCTAGAGGTGAAGGTTCACTGAGGTGTAGAACTGAGTTCAGGGTGGAAAAAAGGGCTCGGGGGTTGTGGGAGTTTGAGGCAATTATTGCAGAAAAGAACTTCGATTTGGCAGCTTTAACTGCCTTCTGATAATGACGCCAACTCTCCTTTAGGATTTGAAAAGAAACCTGCAGCCTGTCTTTCCTCCACCTGCGTTCAGCTCTCCTACACTGCTGTCTAACGGCTTGAGTGACGTCATTAAGCCATGGTTCTGATAAAAGTTTTGTTTTCCTGGTTTTAACGGGAGCAACACGGTCCAGAATATTTAAGCAAACAGAGTTAAGCTGAGAGGTTAGCTCCTCGGTGGAGAGAGACACTGAGAGCTGATCGATCCTCTCAGAGCTAAAAGCTTCAGTAAAACGTGCAGCAGTGAAACGGTTAATGGCGCGTGAAGTACGTGCAGAATCACATGACTTAGCAGTAGGACAAGGCGGGATGATTTCAAACAAGACAGGCATGTGGTCTGAGAGAACGTTGTCACCGATTACCAAATTACAAACAGAGACATCACGTGTTAAAATGAGATCCAGAGTGTGACCGTGTTGTTGGGTGGGAGCATTTACATGTCGAGTTAAATTAAATGAGTCCAACAAATCAAGGAAGTCCTTCACTAACGGCTTCTCCTGACAACAGACGTGAATATTAAAGTCACCAACGATAATAAAGTGATCATATCTTGGTGTGATGTAAGCCAGAAAATCAGAGAATTCACTTATGAAATCCTTGGAACGAGGGGGGCGATAAACAATCGCACACAGAACGGGAGGAGAATGTCCGAGTTCAAAAGCACTCAGCTCAAAACTGGAGCAGGGCATGAGGGTGGACAACTGTTTACAGGAAAAGTTTGATTTAAATACAGTTAATATTCCACCACCCCGCTGACCTGATGGCCGCAGGGCATTAAAACACAGACAGTCCGGAGGCAAAAGTTCCACCAAGGCGCTTGAATCACCCAAAGGCAACCAGGATTCCGTGAGAAAAAGAAAATCTAGTCCCTCGTCTTTAAAAAAGTCATTTAGAATAAAAGTCTTGTTGGCAACAGACCTTGTGTTGATGAGGCACGTCCTGATCTGGTCCGACACAGAACCAGCCATGGTGGGGGTGGTGCACGCCAACGATTGCAGATTTTTAAAAACAGCGCCTCCAGGACGGTCCAAGCACCGGGCCGGTAGACAACACCCATATTTTCCCTGGTCCGGGCACGTAGGAAGCTGGCAGTGGAAACGTTGACCACGCAGAGCTTTGAGTTTTACCAGCCGGCCGGCACGTTTTCCCCGGCGTCTGGATTGATATCTCCGAGAAGGCAGGCTTGGGGCCCAGCGTAAACAAGCAGGCACGTCTGCCAGAAGGGGTGGAAGAGGAGGGGGTCCCGAGTCACGATCAAAATGGACCGAATCAGCGACAGCAGATACAGACAATCGAAGTTCGAGGAGCTGTTGTCGGTCATACACGAGCAGTGAGTTGATATCCCAGACAAAAAACGAAAAAAGCAGAAATAATCCAAACAGTATCGTCAGAGGTAGATTGC
>NC_056518.1:1121896-1126045 GCF_014905685.2 Nematolebias whitei
ACTTGCCAAATTAATGTAAATGTGTGATGTTAAACTTGATTCTGTAAGTAAATGACCACGTTCATTTTGATGGGTCAAAGATAATTAACGTTTCCGTCCACATTTAATTAAATTCAATGCACGTTATTGTTCAGTCCAGAAAAATGAAAGAATCCGTTTAATTTATGAATATATACAGCATATGTTCCTCTACATTCTGGTGGCCCGTTACAGGTTCATAAATGGACTGTGTATTCGTGTAACAATTGAATTATCATGTTGGCATGAAAAAAGTGCAGAGAGTGGCTGTGTGAAACACAGCGTTTTTGCAGATGCGATGCTTGGAGAAAATACAGCTATGTTTTGCAGCTAGTGATGTTTTGAAAGCTGAAATTGTGAGTCAATATGTCTGTTTAAAAGCTGAATTTGTACGTCTGTTGTGTGTGACAAATTTGCTGAGCTGTGGAAACGCTTTATTCTGTTTAAACTGTGTTCCAGACGTGGTTCTGGTCAGGATCGGTTCTGATTCGGTTCGAACGAGTCGTGTTTGAAGAAAGAGACGTTTTTAAGACCGGAGCGCCGCCTCCGTGAAGCTTTGGGAGTTGATTAGTTACATTTTTAACAGAAAATAGTACATTTTGACAGTTAAGAAGACGAAAAGTTGTCCGGAATGATTCATGCTAAATGCTACACGCTAGCTGGAAAAACGATCTGTGATTGGTTGAAAACGGCCGTGTGGAACACTATGATACGCTGAGAAATGAGTGACGTGTCTGCGTCACTTCCTCTGATGTCAGGTTGTAAAGCTCGGTTGAACCGAAGCCTTTTCTGTGCTTAAATTCACTAAATTCAGCTGCCACATGTCCCCAAAACTCATGTTTCATGCAAAGAAGTCGTGCTTGTTGAAACAACGCCACGTTTAAGCTTTGAATCCGTTCAGAAATGTTGATTTAACCGAGTTTAGCCGATGCTAATTTTAAGCTAAGCAGCTAACGACAGGATGTCAACAGAACGTCCACAGGAAGTTGTCATAGGCTCCTGCTGGTATAAAGCTAACACCGCCACCTGCTGTGAAAGAGGAGTATAACAGTTTTTCTGAAGAAAGACTGAAGCTCCTCATAAAATTTTTTCTTTTTCTATTCACCAACCTGGGTTAATGAGTAACTGTTAAGATAGCGAATTTCTGGAAGTGAACGGTTTAAAAAAAGCGTTTTAAACTGATGTTGCTGTGAGACTTTTTAGAAAAATTGCAGGTTTATTAAGTTCAGTGCTTTAGAGTAAAAAACACTGAGAAGCTTGGTAATCTAGTATCTGTTAAAAAATAAGCACATTAAAAGTAACACTGCAGAGAAGCATTTACTTAAATATTCATGAATTGGGGTAAAACCTATGACAGGTGCCCATTCCTCTGAATAAGTTGACTTATAACAGTACTTTTGTGTAAATCCAGAGCTAAAATAGTGTGAAACTCAATGACACTTGAATACAAATATTTACCTGTAAAATATCTGAAGCTGGCAACTGTTTTAACCAGATAAAGTGCTACACAGTGAATGAACATGACAGGTGTGATAGAAAAGGATTTTCATCCTTATGAGATGGACTGTTTAGAGAAAGCGTTAGCACTGCTGACAGAATCCTTACATCCATATGATAAACAGGTGGACAGCATGAACCCAAAAGAGTTAGTGGATGAGCTGATGGAGGTTGCAGAGAGTGTGACCTCTACAGAAATTACAAAGTCAAGCTATGAAAAGCTGGCTAAAATTGCAATTTTGCTGAAAGAATCATTCTATACAGTGGTTGAGAAGGCTGATGACCTTGCAATAAGGTTAAACAGCGAAAAAGAGGTGGTTCAGGAAATTGAAGAACACTTCCTTCAATTTAAAAGTGAACACGAGATCCTCACAAAAAAACATTTTGAACAGATGTTTCAATCACAGCAAGATGCACGTGCAGAAATTGATTCACTGAACAGCAAAATACAGTTACTTAATGCATCACTAACAGAAGCCAGGGATGCTAAAGAGCTGTTGTCCAGAGGATACTTTGCATTAAGACGGGATCACGACGAGAAAATGTCACAAGTTTCCCGCTGCAAAGCTGAGATAGATAGGCTTAAAGCACAACTTGACGAATGCAGACTGGTAAAAGCGGCATTACTCCAACATTGTGTGCGTTTACAAGGTGAATGTCAAACATCACAGGAACGCCTGAAAGCTTGTGAGGAGAAACTAGCCACAGCAACAAATAAGATTTCTGACGTGGGGCAAGCTTGTTTGGAACTCAAGGAAGACCAAGGTCAGAGTCCAAACAAACACCCAAAACCACCTCAGAAAGATGTTGTTGCACCTCCTGCTCTTAATCCCATTCTGCCACCTCCACATGTGTGTAGAGAAACACCTCTACCCTCACCTAAAGTGGTAGGAACAGACCTGAACAGGTCTCCTCCACCAAACATGCAACAGAGTGCATGGAAACTTCCTCTTTCAATAGATGTTCTGCTAAAACTCTCAAAATATGTACAACGATTTGTACCTGGACCAATGGGTTCAACTGGAACAAAAGCGTACCTCAAAGACATTGAATTCAGGCTGAATGGATATCCTAATGCTACGGTTGAGGATAAAATCAGTCTGATAAGGCTCACTTCGGACAGAGAGGTGTTCACCTTCATCGAGTGTCTACCTGATGCAACGAGAAAGGATTACAACCTTCTGTGTGAAGCTTTGATCAGAGAGTACGACCCCTGCACGGGACCTGCTGGTTTCCCAGCCGCTGACAAGGTCACGCAGGGCAAGCATGAACATCCAAAAGTCTATTACAAAAGAATCTTCCAAGCTTATTTTGGTTACAGAAATGAAACCGGAATGGAGGAAGAAGAAGGTTTTAAATTTGTTTTCAGCAAAAATCTCCACACTGACATTAAATTGTCAGTACAAATGATGGCAAATTTCAAAGAAAAATCCATCAATGAGATTAAACAGTGTGCTGTGAATGTGTTTGAGGCATGTTCTCATGCTAAGACGCCCATAGAAGTGTTTCCTGGTGTAAAGGTTAAACCCCTCTATCTAGAACTGGAAGGACGGCGTGCCTCGTCACCTCCTCCTAAAACAGGCGAGAAAAAGCAGTATTTTCAAACTAACAAACCACGTAATGAAGGTCCACGCTGGGACAGAAAAGCCCCTCTTTCAGAGGATGAACGTGATTATCGTATATGGGGTGTGCGTAGGACGCAAAGATATGGGATCCAAGAGGACCCATATTATCAGGGGAAGTCCGAAAAGGAACCCCCAAAAGACGTACCTAACCCTCCCCCACCTCGGACGAAACGAACCGAGGCGATAAGATCACAAAGGTTCCAGAAACCAGGCCCTACACCTCTGAGCTCGGAAGAGACAGAGAAAATACGCAGGTTGTTAGAAACCTTGAAACACGCTGAAATGGGATACCGACCTGGAGCACTGTGTGGTGATGTGATCGCTACTAAATCTGAAGGCGCGAATGACAACATTACAGATGTCGGTGGAACACACCAAGACATTGCTGCTGTTGCCTCCAACAACCCCTCATCGGATGAAGGGGGGGTAAACTCACACACAAACGATGATGAGTCATCGCAAGCTGAACACTCAGAACCTGATTTTCATGATTTTGAACTAGGCATTCCAGTTCTAGGAGGACTCCCAGATAACCTGGTACCAAGTCAAGAAACTGGGCCAGTATGGTTAACAAAACCAACACAGGCCATAACTCTTTTCTCAACCGATGACGTCGACCAAGGACCTCAAACCTATGGCGTCTTACCCATAGACAGGTCCGACGACTCAGAAAAGGATTCGTTGGAGCTCCCCAAGGAGCAAGAACCCTTATCAGTCTCATCACAGATTGAACAGGTGGTCGCCCAAGCCGACACTCTGACATCTGATGAAGAAAGAGACAAACTTCGCCAAGTTCTTTCAAAATATGAAAAGTCATTTTCAACTGACCCAGACATCACCCAACTTCAGAAGTTGGATGATCCTGCAATTAAATCGATGATACTGTATCTGACTGACCCAGACAAATACACCCCATCGAAAGGCGAACTGGATTCCAGTCCAGACCTACAAGGCCTCTTTCTGCTGCGCAAACAGTTAAAACTACTCAAGGACAACCTAACTTTAGCTC
>NC_056518.1:1126145-1127953 GCF_014905685.2 Nematolebias whitei
CATAATGTGCTAGAATGTTTCACGGTCTGAAACGTGACTCAGCATTTTGTCCCTGCTGTGGGATCAGCATGTTCTGATCCACACAGACAACAATGTGACGGCAGTTTACATAAACCATCAGGGAGACGTGCGCTCAGCCCAACTGCGAGACAGCTGTTGTGTTGGCCACACAAAAACCTGCTCCCCATCAGTGCAGTGTACATTCCCAATGTCCTGAACAGGCGAGCGGATATCATGTCGAGGGGCGGTCCCCGCCACAGAGACTGGAGCCTCCATCCCAAGCTGATCTCTCGGATTTGGAGCAGGTTTGGCCGAGCAACAGTGGATCTGTCCGCCACACGGGAGAACGCCCAGTGTCAATTATGGTTCTCACTGAGCCCACGAGACGACCCACCATTAGGAGTGGACGCCTTTGCTCACAGCCCGTGGCCAAAAAATACTCCTTTATGCGTTCCCTCCAGTCCTGCCGATATCACGGACCCTGGACCGGGTCCGGGAGGAAGAACTGTCAGTCATCCTCGTAGCTCCCCAACGCATATGCGCTCTGTGGTTCCTGAATCTGCAGCAACTGATATCGGGTCGGCCGTGGAAACTGCTGTGGGGGGCGCTCTCCTCCAGGCAGGAAAAGCGATCAGGAGTTACCCAGCAATAGGTCAGCATCTTTGGGTCTGTCCACTGAACAGATCCGTTTAGAAAAGATGGGCCTCCCACAGGATGTGGTGCGTACGTTCAGGGCGCACGAGCTGCTTCAACCACAACGCTGTACACATCAAGTGGACAGTTTTTCAGCGCTGGTGTGCAGAGAAAGGTGTGGAGGCCATCTCATGGCCACTACGTGGCATGCTGTTCTTTCTGCAGCAACTGATGGACAGAGATCTAGCGTTCAGCACAATTAAAACTTAAGCTGCAGGTATTTGTTCTAGAACTGCTCCGCTCCAGGTGGCTGCATGTTGGAGCAGCTCTGTTTCTTTCATTCTGAGATTTTGCTTTTGGAAACTTTAATTCCTCTTTTTCTGGATGTAAATCATATTTTTTTGGATTATTGTTTCCTCTGGTATCAGATGCTGTGCAGCTGGAAGGATTTTTACTGAAACTTTTTTAGTTTTGGACATTTGTTATGATGCGTAACCATGGCAACAAGGCAGTTTTCTACAACAACAGCAGCTGATTAACATCTCAAAAGCTCAAATAATATCTCAACTATGGCCCCAACTCTCAAATGAGTTGAAAAGGATGTTATGTGGACGCATTCTCATCTACCTGCCTGCTGTGCTCGAGTGCCTGACCACTGAGATCCTGGAACTAGCAGGAAACACAGCTCACAACAGCGAAAGGACAGGATCGTCCCTCAGCACCTACAGTTGGCTGTCTGCAGCTATGAGGAGCTCGGCAGACTGCTGGAAGGAGTGGCCATCGCTCTGGGAGGAGTTCTGTCCAGAATTCAACGGTCCTACAGTCCAGGGGAACTGAGCAGTCAGCCGAGTCTGGGTGGACGGATCGGACGGCATCTGCAGCCAGTTTCTTAGGATCCACTGTGGGATGGACCTTTACAAGAGATCCTTCCTGTCTACAGCATCAGCATCTATAACATCTCTTAATGAAATGAGGATAACGAGTTATAACAACAAATAATTTCCATTTGGGATTAATAAAGTATTTTTGAATTGAATTGAATTTCTTCCTGTCACGAGGGCTTCGGTGACAGAACAGTTCTTAATCACCCGTTGATGAAGCGTTTCCTGGAAGGTGTACGGAGACACAGACCGGTGTCACGTCCACTAGCTTCACAGTGAGACCTAATGATGGTC
>NC_056518.1:1128053-1133634 GCF_014905685.2 Nematolebias whitei
CATATGTTGAGGGAGTATCAGAGAAACTGAGACGTTTATTCTCTAAAACGTCCCAGTGGCTTTTAAACCCCAAAATACATTACGGCAAAGACTGGTTCATCCCAAAGATCCAGTCCCCCGGCACAAACAGAGTAATGTTGTGTATGTTGTTCAGTGTCAGGAGGGTGATCAGTCTTACATCGGGGAAACAAAACAGCCACTGGCCAAAAGGATGGACCAGCACAGAAGATCAACATCATCAGGCCAGGACTCTGCGGTCTACACTCATCTCCAGGCCAGCGGTCACTCTTTCAGGGATGAAGATGTTCACATCCTGGACAGAGAGGAACGATGGTTTGAGAGAGAAGTAAAGGAGGCCATCTTTGTGAAAAGAAATCGTCCATCATTAAACAGGGGTGGAGGCCTCCGGGTTCAACTGTCCCCCTCTTACAATGCTGTGATTGCTAGTATCACTCAGCCCTCTGTGAACAGTAAACAGCCATCAGGTGCTAATGATCCATTGTTAGGCTGATGGTCCTTCTTGAGCATGTGATCAGCTGGTTTTGGTTGTCAGCAGCAAACTGGTTGATCCACTCTGAGAAGGTGCTATTTAAGAGACTGAGCTGAAAACAGCACCTCAGACTGAGGAAGTCTCTCGGATGAGAGACGAAACGTTTCTATATTTTTTTGTTGATTTGCTTTGTTTTGTTTTTTCTTGAATGTCCAGAGGACCAGATTTAACTTTTTTAGATTTTTCTACCTGGATTATTGAGCATGCATCAGGATATCAGTCCAAATATGTCTTAAGAAAGTGGGGAAACAAACGTAAATAAGTCGATTCGCCGTATACGTCGCATCTATTACACGTCACCACTGACAACTCGGAAATGTGGGCCGGTGTTGTGCCAAAAATTGATTGGCTGCCAAATGGCGGCCGTGGGAGCGTGCATGAGACAACTTTAACAAGAATTTAACAAGATTAACACTTAAAAACAATTATTTGTTAGCTCGACATTATAGCAAAGGTGTGTCTCAGTCTAACTTTTTCTTAATAAATGCACTTTCACAGTCAAATCAGCTGCATTTCAAAAGCCAATACGTGGAAGTAGGCACATGCACGGCAGGACTCGCTGTGCATTTCTTCAAAATTTAACAAGATAAGCACCTAAAACAATTATTTGTTTGCTTGACTTTATAGTAAAGGTGTGTCTCAGTCTAACTTTTACTTAATTAATGCACTTCAATGGTCAAATGTTCACATTTCACCGGGGCGGCTCAGATTGAAGCTGGTTTGACGGTTGTTGCAGGTGAGCTGGACGAAGGTGGCAGGCTATGGCAAGATGATTGTGTCATTAATAGCCACTTACCTATTACATGACACAACGGCATGCCACACTACTCGAGTGTCATCGAGTGGCTGAAAATGGTAGTGTTCAATATTTTCAGTCAGAATAAATGAAAAGTCATATCTCAGCCAAAAATTGGTATAAATATGGGAAAAAACATAAATGAATCGCTTCAGCGTATAAGTCGCAGGGTATGCAAATTAGGCAACAAAGGTGTGGCTTATAGGCCAGAAAATACGGTATATTTTCCTAGTTGGCAACTTGATACTACAAGAAGACAAATTTGCTACCAGCGAGCAGCCATGTTTTAAAAAATCATGGCTTGTGTGCATCACTTGCAAAACTGTTTTCTAAGGCAGGCACATTATTTTATTGTGACAAGAATGTGAGCCTCTGCAAGCCAAGCAAGAAAACTGAGAACCTCCACAAACATTCTGAGACATTTTGGAGACTCCCTTGTGAGTGTGGTTTGCTCACAGTCAGCACATGAGATCTCCATCCATCCATCCATTATCTTTACCCGCTTATTCCATTTTGGGTCACGGGGGTCGCTGGTGCCCATGTCCAGCAATCACTGTGCGAGGGGCGGGGTACACCCTGGACGGGTCTCCAGTCCATCACAGGGACACATAGAGACAAACGAGACAAACAACCATTCACTCTCTCACTCACACCTAGGGACAATTTAGAGTTACCAATCAGCCTAACATGCATGTTTTTGGTCTGTGGGAGGAAACCGGAGTACCCGGAGAAAACCCACGCATGCACGGAGAGAACATGCAAACTCCACCCAGAAAGGCCCCTGGACCGGGGTTTGAACCAGGGACCTGCTCGCTGAGAGGCAGCAGCTCTACCAGTTGCACCACCGTGCTGCCCGCACATGAGATCTGACCTTTATATTTCCCAAGTTATCTCTTTCTGTCACATGGTACTCTCTGACATTGTCCTCACAAATAAGCATGTTTTTATAGCACAGGTAGACATTTTGACTCCAAGGAAGGTTATTTCTTCTGGACGGATGGCTCCTTTTTGCATGTGTAAAGCATGTTTCTGGGAACTCCAGCAGGCTAGTTTGAAACACGTCAATGAGCTGCTATTTATAAGACAATTCTTGGTGGCAGGCCTCAAACTGATGAAGTCTTTCAGATGAATTGTTTCTCCCAAAAAGAAACTGTCCAGATGACCTGATTTAACTTTTTGTGATTCAGTCATTTGAGTTCCATTCCTATTTTTACCCTCTTCAACTTGTGGTTTTAAACCCAACTAACTGAAGTTTGCTTTTTTCCATGCAGACAACGGCTACTACTTCCCCTACAGCAAGCATTACCGTGAGAAACGTAACAGTGCCATTAGTCTAATAAAAGGAAATGAAGCAAGAGCAGACAGTCACAGGAGAAAGGATCCAGTGCTGCTGCTGCCTTGGTGGAAGGAGATTCTCAGCACCATCGTCTTCTGCATCGCTGCCACGACCTACATCGTCCGCAAGTTCTTTCACCCTCCTGCCCCTGTGACCTATGTGAGGGTAAGAGTCATTCTGCAGCCAGAGCATGGTGCGAACCGTGACGGTGTGCACGTTGCCACAATACTTGAAAACAAGATTCTATCACCAAATCATCTTTATTGGGTTGTTTTTCATGCATGTGTTGATATTGAAGGAATTTTGTGTGTTTTTAAAAAGGCTAGTCCTAAAAATTCTGTGTACCTTTTTATAAAAATATTTTTGTCTTTACTGTTATTCTGCACATCAAAGCAACGAAAAGAGTCAGAGACCCAGTGCCAGACGGACAGCAAATATGACCTTGAAGTTGTGAAATCCAAAGAGCCGGTTGTCACGGAGACCCGTTACAATGAATATGTGTCCAGGTACATCACTAACTAACCAGCACACCTTTGATTTATGAACTTCTCACAGCACTGCTGCTGTCCCAGGAGTTGCTAATCTCACATTTGAAAGTCAGATATGGGACTCACTTGTTCAAAGTGCAGCTATATATTGAGTACTGTTACCATGGTTACCACTGATCTTCCAGCGTGTCTTGATAGGATAAGATGGAGATAGAAGTAAATGTTGTGGTGCAATGGTTTCAAATCCATGGGTCCAGTGATCCTTTAGAAGCTATTATAAGAATTCAATACAGCTTTATAGCACCATAGAGATCTCATCTGATATCTAGATGTATTTATATCTATATCTGTTTCTATATAATAGATTAATATGTAACCCTGTAATATGTACATTTATATATAGATGATAGATAGATAGATAGATAGATAGATAGATAGATAGATAGATAGATAGATAGATAGATAGATAGATAGATAGATAGATAGATAGATAGATAGATAGATAGATAGATAGATAGATAGATAGATGTACAGTTTGGATAATATTTAGTTTTATATTAGTAATTAACAAGATAGAAATCTCACTGAGCAGAACATGGAATTTGCTGCCTGTGATTTATTTTATTTTTCTGACCACTGACTGAACTCCTTCATTCTAATGGAAGTGGATGTTCATCCTATTTTTAAAGACTTGTTATTTTTGTTTCAACACTAATGACCAAAGTCTGTCTCCTCCCAGATACTTGACAGACTTTGAGCCCATGCAGTGCCTTGGCCGAGGGGGGTTTGGTGTTGTGTTTGAAGCCCGCAATAAGGTGGACGACTGCAACTACGCCATTAAAAGGATCCGTCTGCCCAACAGGTAGCACCTCACTGTGACCGCTGCACACCTTGTTGAAGCTCCTTTATCTGTTTTCTTTACAGCTGTTAAACGGATACTTAAAGGGTTAAAAGTCATTTTTAACAAATTTTATTTGCATGAAAACGTTGGTTACGTACTGTAACCCCAGATTCTATGAGTATAGGTGCAGCCCTTTAAGGCTGTCACTAGTGGGTTTATCCCTAGGCGCACAGTGCAGCACTGAAGACTGTAGTCCACGCCCACCTGCTGTGTGGGCCTCACCCCCGGTCCGTATAAATTACGGTGAGACCAGGTAATCGGCTCCCAAATAGTTTTTTTCTTCAGCCATTTAGGAACCAGTGAGGCCCAGAGCTTAAAGGGCTACGCCTATACTCATAGAACCTGGGGTTACAGTACGTAACCAACGTTCTATTTCGTATAGGCTTCACCCTTTAAGGCTATCGCTAGTGGGTTAAAGGCGAAGCAGGATGTAGTCTATGCCTCTCTGAGTCCACTCAGACACAACATGAAGCACCTGCTTGCACAAAAAAACATTTCATCACTCAGCCTTCTGTGTGCGTAATTAGGTGCTGTGTAATTGCGTGCTCCATGCGCAGGAGCGCACCGAAGATCTCTGGTGAGGAAAAATGTCTGAGATAGCAGACCTGCTGCTGTGAGTAGGAACAACGGAGAATACGAATTGTAACAGTGTAACGATAAACAGAGCAGACCAACAGCTCCTCAGGATGAACTGGTTAATAACAATAAAATCAGCAGTCATGAACTTGTGACTGATAATAAATGTCTCACACTGCGACTGCATGCAGGCAGGTGTGAGCTCAAAAGTGAGGCTCCATGAAACAAATAATCATTCTGTCAGATCCCTAAGAACAGAATGGGTCATGGAGAAAGTAGAAACATCACGTAGATAAAAACGAATAATTGAACATGCGATGACCAGGCAGCCACCATACAAATATCCTCCAGTCATCCCTCCATGCAGAACCATGGAGGATGAAAACCCTCTGGTGGAATGCGCTGAGATTCTCTGGAGGATCCAGTCCAGATTAACTGTAAGCTTCAGAAATAGCCTCACACAACCAGTGTGAGAGGCACTGGGTGGATAGAGGACGTCCTGAAGAGCTGTCCCAGTAATGCACGAACATACGCTGAAAACAGCGCAGTGCGGCCGTGTGCACCACGTAACATGAAAAATGCACGTATGGGACAGAAGGAGGTGAGATGTTGCTTCCTCCTCAGAATTATGAGGAAGAGGATAAAACCCATCCAAGGTTATCACTCTCGATATGAATGAGCTTGTGATGTTTTTCAGAGCAGGGTTAAAACGCAGTACAGCTGAACTGCCGTCAGCTTGAATTCTGAGACGAGGGAGCAACAGAGAGAGCAGACAATCACTCACTCTCTTTGTCGACGTCAGAGCTAACAGCAGGGCTGTTTTAATGACAGAATTTAAGTGAAACCTGATCTAAAAACTCAGAATGAGCTTTGATCAGAGCGTGCAGGACCATCATTAGGTCTCACTGTGAAGCTAGTGGACGTGACACCGGTC
>NC_056518.1:1133734-1136716 GCF_014905685.2 Nematolebias whitei
TAACCTTGGATGGGTTTTATCCTCTTCCTCATAATTCTGAGGAGGAAACAACATCTCACCTCCTTCTGTCCCATACGCGCATTTTTCATGTTACGTGTTGCACACGGCCGCACTGCGCTGTTTTCAGCGTATGTTCGTGCATTACAGGAACAGCTCTTCAGGACGTCCTCTATCCACCCAGTGCCTCTCACACTGGTTGTGTGAGGCTATTTATGAAGCTTACAGTTAATCTGGACTGGATCCTCCAGAGAATCTCAGCGCATTCCACCAGAGGGTTTTCATCCTCCATGGTTCTGCATGGAGGGATGACAGTGGAGGATATTTGTATGGCGGCTGCCTGGTCATCGCCATGTTCAATTATTCGTTTTTATCTACGTGATGTTTCTACTTTCTCCATGACCCATTCTGTTCTTGAGGTTCTGACTGAATGATTATTTGTTTCATGAAGCCTCACTTTTGAGCTCACACCTGCCTGCATGCAGTCGCAGTGTGAGACATTTATTATCAGTCACAAGTTCATGACTGCTGATTTTATCGTTATTAACCGGTTCATCCTGAGGAGCTGTTGGTCTGCTCTGTTTATCGTTACACTGTTACAATTCGTATTCTCCGTTGTTCCTATTCACAGCAGCAGGTCTGCTATCTCAGACTTTTTTCCTCACCAGAGATCTTCGGTGCACTCCTGCGCATGGAGCACGCAATTACACAGCACCTAATTACGCATACAGAAGGCTGAGTGATGAAATGTTTTTTTGTGCAAGCAATTGCTTCATGTTGTGTCTGAGTGGACCCAGTGAGGCATAGACTACATCCTGCTTTGCCTTTAACCCACTAGCGACAGCCTTAAAGGGTGAAGCCTATACGAAATAGAACGTTGGTTACATATTGTATCCCCAGATTCTATGAGTATTGGCGTAGCCCTTTAAGCTCTGGGCCTCACTGGTTCCTAAATGGCTGAAGAAAAAAGCTATTTGGGAGCCAATTACCCGGTCTCACCGTAATTTTTACAGACGGGGTGAGGCCCACACAGCAGGTGGGCGTGGACTACAGTTTTCAGTGCTGCGCTGCACACCTAGGGATAAACCCACTAGCGACAGCCTTAAAGGGCTACGCCTATACTCATAAAATCTGGGGTTACAGTACGTAACCAACGTTTTTTCTGTTACATAAAAACTACGACTCTATGCATGAAACGTTCCCATTAGTCCATTCTTTCACAGAATTCGGCTGTTTTTTATTTACTGCGGGAGTATAAAGTGTCTGGGTTGCTGTTAGAAGCTATCCAGTCCTTGTATACCATACCATACCACTTTATTTATAAAGCACTTAAAACAGCTACAAAGCCAACCAAAGTGCTGTACAGACAGAACAACAGGTAACACGCAAAGCAAAATACAAAATGAGGTAAATCAAAATATAGACAAATAACGATGCAGATAATGACGACAAACCAGTGTGGAGCATACAGGTTCAAAACACAGATCATCTTGTGCTGAAAGCTACTGAATAGTAGTGAGTTTTTAAACGGGACTTGAAAACCGAGAGGGAGGGGGCCTGTCTGACAAGCAGAGGTAACTCGTTCCAAAGTCTTGGTCCTGCTACAGAGAAGGCCCTGTCACCTCTGCGCTTAAGACGAGTTCCTGGAACTGTGAGGAGCAACTGGTCCGCTGACCTCAGGGAGCGTGGTGGGACATACGGTTGTAGCAGATCAGAGAGATGGGGGGGTGCGACACTGTTCAGTGATTTGTAGACATACATGAGTATTTTGTATTGGATTCGAAAGTGAATCGGTAACCAGTGCAGTGAGGCCAAAACTGGTGTAATGTGCTCTCTTTTGCCTGTACTGGTTAAAAATCGGGCTGCTGCATTCTGGACCAGTTGCAGTCGTGCAATGGAGGTCTGACTGATACCGAACAGGAGTGAATTGCAGTAATCAAGCCTAGATGTAATGAATGCATGTATTACTGTCTCCAGGTTCTTTTTGGACAGTATGGGCTTCAGTTTAGACAGCCGCCTCAGTTGGAAGAAACATGATTTAACAATCATGTTTACATGATTGTTAAGCTTCAGGGAAGGGTCCATTATCACGCCCAGATTAGTGACTCTTTGTTTTTCTTTGTATAACCAAAGCAGGAGCTGTGTCTGCATTCTTGGCTCAAAGTCAAGCTCGTTCCCAGTCAAAGTGGATTTTGTTCCCAGTGCGGGTTGGATTCTGCCAGGGTTGTCCCTGGTCTCTTATCTTGTTTGTGGTGTTCATGGACAGGATCTTGATATGTGGCTTGGGAGAGGGGGGGTGTCTGGTCTGGGAACCTCAGGGTCTCTTCTCTGTTTTATGCGGATGATGTGCTTCTGTTGGCATCTTCAGGCCAAGTCCTTCAGTGTGCACTGGGGTGGTTCACATCATAGGGTAAAGCGGCTGTAATAAGAGTCAGTTCCTCTTGTCTTCAGGTCAGGGGGAGGGATTTTGCCTCAGGGGGAGGAGTTCATGTGTCTGGGCGCCTTGTTTACAAATGATGGTATGATGGAGTGGGAGATAGATTGACGGATTGGGCCTTGTTCTCAGTAATGATGGCATTGCTTCGATCTGTTGTGGTGAAGAAAGAGCTGAGTCGAAAGGCAAAACTTACAATTTACTGGTCTGTGTAACTTTCAACTCACACCCATGGTAATGAGGTTTGGATCATGACCAAAAGAACAAGATCCTAGATACCTTTATTTGTACAGGTTAGACTCAATGAGACTAATCTGTATAGATCAAGTCCAAAAAAGTTCAATCTGGTCCTCTGGACATTCAAAAAAAAAAAAAAAAAAGCAAAAAAATATAGAAACGTTTCGTCTCTCATCCAAGAGACTTCCTCAGTCTGAGGTGCTGTTTTCAGCTCAGTCTCTTAAATAGCACCTTCTCAGAATGGATCAACCAGTTTGCTGCTGACATCCAGAACCAGCTGATCACATGGTCAAGAAGGACCATCAGCCTAACAA
>NC_056518.1:1136816-1139478 GCF_014905685.2 Nematolebias whitei
AAGTCTAGTACCCAGTTGCAGATGGAGGGGCTTAGTCCTAGTGTGGATAGTTTGTCCATCAGGGTTTGGGGGATCATGGTGTTGAAGGCAGATGTGAAGTCCACAAAGAGCATACGGACGTAAGAGTTTTTCTGCTCCAGGTGGTTGAGCGCAGTGTGGACCACAGAGGAGATGGCGTCCTCTGTTGATCGGTTCTCACGGTATGCATACTGATGAGGGTCCTCGTTGATGTTCAGGGTTGTTTTGATGTGAGTCATGACCAGTTTTTCAAAGCATTTAGCGACTATCGGGGTGAGGGCCACTGGCCGATAGTCATTCAGACCAGTCACGGTAGAGCTTTTTGGGACTGGTATGATGGTGGCAGTCTTCAGGCAGGTGGGAACTGTCTCTAGGGTAAGTGAGGTGTTAAAGATGTCTGCCAGCACCTCACAGAGCTGATCAGCACATTCCTTCAACACTTTTCCAGGGATGTTGTCTGGGCCAGTTGCTTTGTGCGGATTAATCCTCCTGAAGGTACTCCTTACTTCTGCTGAGGTCACGCTGAGATGCTCTTCATCCGGTGGTGAGGTGAGTCTGGTGCTGGGTGGTCTGTTCGGGTCTTCAAAGCGTGCATAGAACTTGTTGAGGGCATCAGGCAGAGATGGGTCTTTGGGTCATTGTTCACTCCTTCCTTTATAATCTGTTATGCACTGTTTTTACTCATCCATAAACATTTTCATTAGAACTTGTACAAACAACAGTTGAAACCTCTGATTACCAGTTTTTACATCTACTTTCTGTTATGCATAACTAAACCGAGTACTGAGTTGAGGAAAGAAGTAAACAAGTTATTTCATAACAGTTTTACAGCAAAACATTCAATTGTGTTCAGAAGAACTCAGAAATTTAAATTGTTCAGAAAAATAATTTCTACCATGGGATGGCAAAAGAGTCCTTGAGGAACAACAGGGTTCTTTCCCACACTCTAAGACTGCAGGACGGATCCTCCCTTTTAGGAAGAGATACACATAACGCTTCAGATGTTATATTTCAAAGGTCAGATGGAAAGGTTCTCATACAAAGGGCCTTTCAGCTTTGCTGAAATTATAATAACAGGTGTGCAATTAATTACAATAACAGATTTTTATTATTCATTTTTGTAACATGGTTCCTTACTGTCCAGGTTTGGGAATGAGAGTCAGTCTTACTTTCAAAGTATCAAAAGAATAAAAGTTGATGATAGAAAAACCTCGATGTGTCCCTACAATGCTAAAAAACTTTGAATTTGTAACTTATTCAATTTACAAATATTACATATGAATATTTGCATAAATGTAGAAAAATATATCTGTTGTTACAACATAAAACATTTTATTTGTCAGGTTATGAAACCCACATTACTCCATAAATCAATGATCAAACTTTCCAAGTGAATAAGGAAAAATAACAAGTTGTGACATTAACTTTGTTGAAAACTTTTTGTCATAGTTAAGAGGGGCAGAACGGACCAACCAACAATGGTGAGCTGTAAGAACATGTGACAGGTGCAGCATTTTACAAGGAACCAAAGGCTGCACACAGCCAAGGGTCATACATCAACTAATGAGAGATGGTGTTATTATAGAGAACATTTGCCTGCACAGACACATAAACCTGCAATCCCAAATACATGGCTGCAAATTTAACATAATATAATAAATGGCATTTAATAAGTATAATAAACTCAAAATAACAACATCAGGGTTGAAGGCTCACTTTGGCATACCTAGCTCCATGTTTGGTGTCGAAATACCAACGTAGATTGTTCTCTTTGACAACCACCACTGCCTCATAACACAAAAGTTTCTCTCCTTGAAGCACAAACATATCTTCATCTCCCCATCTTTCTTCAGCTTCCATCTGCATTCATTTTTATCTTCTTGGACATTTTGGGATCATTGTTTGTATTTCGCAGTTCCACTTGTTCAGAAAATGATATTGATGTGGAAAAACTGCAGTTTAGTGGTGAGATGCTGTTACTTTACGGTTAACATAATCGGCATGCATTATGGGAAATGTAGTTTGTCAGTGCACCCTTTTGACTTATTTATTATATGATAATCAGACCTTTTGAGCTCTCGTGGACCTAAAATGACATGGCGGGCCACATCTGGCCCGCGGGCCTTTAGTTTGACACGTCATAGTGGATCAACCAGTTTGCTGGTGACATCCAGAAATAGATGTTCACATGATCAAGGAGGACCATCAGCCTAATGACTGATTGTTGATGGCTGCTTGCTATTCACAGGGGCTGAGCGATACTATCGATAACAGCATTGTATACTCAGTTTCATTAAGATTTTATACAAAACAAGGAAGCCATGGCCATGCATTCTCAGCCCTTTGACACACCAAGACTGTAGTCATCAGGAAAATAACTAGCTTCAAGACATGATCCTGTAGGTTTCAACCTCCAAAAATATTGTGTGCTGTTCCAAGAAAGGCACCATGTTGGAACATTTCCTTACGTGAACAAAAAAAGGTTGAATCATGTCATCTGGACTTCGTTTTTTGTTAAAAAGAAACGTTTCGCCCCTCATCCAAGAGGCTTCGTCAGTCTGAGGCCTAGCCATCTGGTATTACCCAGAAGCCACCCTGACTCTGGGTAATACCAGATGGCTAGGCCTCAGACTGACGAAGCCTC
>NC_056518.1:1139578-1141805 GCF_014905685.2 Nematolebias whitei
TTTTTTGTTGTTATATACCTGGATGACTGAGAAAACAAACTTTGTGTTTTTGAAACCATTAGTGAAAAGGCCAGACTTCAGGGGTATCTGAGGCAGGCTTGAAACACAAGAGTCAGGGTGGCTTCTGGGTAATACCAGATGGCTAGGCCTCAGACTGACGAAGCCTCTTGGATGAGGGGCGAAACGTTTCTTTTTAACAAAAAACGAAGTCCAGATGACATGATTCAACCTTTTTTTGTTGTTATATACCTGGATGACTGAGAAAACAAACTTTGTATTTCCTTACGTGGTTGTCAACGCAACAAAGTTGCATGTTGTTGTTAATAAATCACAGACCTGCCTGCCCAGAACTGGTACATATCTGGGCGGTATGGTGGCTCAGTTAGTAGGGCTGTTGCCTCTCAGCGAGAAGGTTGCTGGTTCAAATCCCAGTTGGGGCCTCTCTGGATGGAGTTTGGATGTTCTCTGTGTGCTGCATGGTATCCAGGTACTTTGGTTTCCTCCCACAGACCAAAAACATTCACGTTAGACTGATTGGGCTCCGGGTTCATTTTAGAAATGACAGCTCTACTCTGTGTCCCTGTGATGGACTGGAGACCTGTCCAGTGTGTCCAGCGCCTCTCGCATAGTGATAGCTGGACATGGACACCAGTGACCCCCACGACCTGAAATGGAAGAAGCGGGTAAAGATGGATGGATGGTACATATTTTGTGAAATGTCTGGTGTTAATCCTTGTTTTAAAAGCAAGTCTGTGACTTTGTACCTACAATTACATGCTTGGAGTTGTCCAGTCTCTGCCGTCACCTCGTCCTCCCCTCCTGTAACAAGAGGGATGTCCAACATGTCTGTGTAAACAGATTGCTAACTCTTATGGTGGCCCATCACCCTTATTTCTTCTAATTTTGTGTTGTGTTTTGCTCAATAGTTTTGCACACCTATTGCTTCTGCCTGGCTGGTGGTTGGTGGGAAAGTGACGCCGATCAGTCTGTTTGATGATACGACCTACAGCAACCAGCCTGAAGCTGAAGAGGAGAAAGATGATGATCCTGTGAAGGCTCGGGGTGCTGCAGAGTCCAGTGTCTACCTTGGTGACTTTTTCTATAAATCCCTTCAAATGCATTTTTCACTACTGAGCCATGATTTTCTGTTTGGGACTTTTTGTTGCTGTGCTGATAAATTTGTGCAGTGAATGAGTTTTGTCGTTGTTTTCTGTTAGGAATGTTCCAGGGGCAGCTCTACCTCCAGTCGTCAGTGAGAATCACTGAGAAGTTCCCCTCCATAGCCATTGGCTCACAGAAAGAGATCATTTTTCTACCCACCGTCAAGTGGAAGCCTTTGATACGTACGTCTTCACACAGATTGAAGGAATGTTTAATCACTAAGGGAACTGTATGATTGATAAAAGGTTAAATTAACCAAAGACATTTTTATTATTGTAGTTTTAAACTTAAAGGTACATTTTTGAACAAGCATGTTACCTTAAATGGATATCAAGAACCTCTGAGTTCCTGAAGCCCCAAAAGCCTTTTTACTTCCTTATATGTAAAAATGACCAAGAATGTTTTCTGTATTGATTTCTGAAGAACGTCTTCATCTTGTTGATGCAGATTCTCCATCTCGAACTCCAGCTCTGGTTGGCTCCGATGAATTTGACAAGTGTCTGAGCAATGACAAGTTCTCCCATGATGAATACAGCAACGGAGCTCTGTCCATTCTTCAGTATCCGTATGGTAAGAGACTATTTTTATCATCTCAGAAGAGACGAGACATCATCAGAGGAGTTTTTGTGCTGTCAGACATAAATCTGGATTTTTATCTGAGTAGAACCAAAAATTATTACCATATCGTTTGCCGTACACGTCGCGCCGCCCTATAAGTCACATCAGTCCAAATATCTAAAAAAGTTCAATCTGGTCCTCTGGACATTCAAGAAAAAACAAAACAAAGCAAATCAACAAAAAAATGTAGAAACGTTTCGTCTCTCATCCGAGAGACTTCTTCAGTCTGAGGTGCTGTATTCAGCTCAGTCTCTTAAATAGCACCTTCTCAGAGTGGATCAACCAGTTTGCTGCTGACAACCAGAACCAGCTGATCACATGGTCAAGAAGGACCATCAGCCTAACAATGGATCATTAGCACACTGATGGCTGTTTACTGTTCACAGAGGGCTGAGTGATACTAGCAATCACAGCATTGTAAGAGGGGGACAGTTGAACACGGAGGCCT
>NC_056518.1:1141905-1153872 GCF_014905685.2 Nematolebias whitei
CAGGGCTGTGGTAGATGCAGCGCGTGAATCTTGGATTGTGCGCACTACCTCCTGAGGGAGACCCATCCTCTCTAAGCGGGACCGCTCAGCGGCCAGACCCACAGGTGCTGGCCTATTTCCGGGTAACTCCTGATCGCTCCTCCTGCTTGAAGGAGAGCATCTTCCCTCCATGGCAGTTTCCACGGGCGACCTGACAACAGACGCTGCAGGACCGGGAACCATGGTGCGTTCACGCGCTCGGGAGCTACCAGGAGAGCTGTCAGTCCCTCCTCCTGAACTCGGTTCAGGAACCGTAAAATCAGAGGAGGAGGGGGGAACGCGTACAGAAGCGTTTTGGGCCACGGGCTGTGGGCAAAAGCATCCACCCCCATCGGTGGATCGTCTCGAGGGCTCAGGGAAAACCATAATTGGCACTGAGCGTTCTCTCGCGTCGCAAACAGGTCCACAGCTGCTTTGCCAAACTTCTGCCACGTCTGAAACATCAGATCTGGATGGAGGGTCCAGTCCGCGTGACGTGGGCCGCCCCTGGACATCACGTCTGCTCCTCTGTTCAGAACGCCGGGTATGTAAACCGCTCTGATGGAAAGCAGGTTTTGGTGAGCCCAACACAGTAGCTTCCGCGCAATGTGTAACATCTGGGCTGAACGCACACCCCCCTGGCGGTTTATGTACGCAGCAGTCACCATGTTGTCTGTGTGAATCAACACGTGTTGATTCTGTAGCACGGGAGCAAAATGTTGAATCACATTCAGCACTGTGCGACACTCCAAAACATTGATGTGGGCTGATGTGCGGTGGGGCCACAGCGCCCTTACTGCTTGAGATAGGCATGTCCCCCCCCAACCTGACAGAGACGCGTCCGTGAAGACAGACACGTGTGACGTGGGTCTGCTGACGGGGACTCCCTCTGACAGAACCAGGGTGTTTCCCCAGTGTCGGAGGTCTGCTCTCACGGAGGAAGGGACAGTGATCATCCGTCTCTTTTGTTTTACTGGATCCACACGCAGACGCGTAAACCACCTCTGGAGGCGTCTCATGTGTAACAAACCCAGCGGGACCACTGTGTGAGCTGATGACATCATTCCCAACAGCTTCATGACGGAGACAGCTGTTACCACTTTGCCAGGTCTTACGTGGCGTAATTGGTTTTTTAGAGTGTCGATTCTTGTTTGTGATAAGCGAGCCGTCATGGTAATTGAGTTTAATTCCACTCCCAGATAAACAATTGTCTGGGCCGGGAAAATCGAGCTCTTCTTCCAGTTTATGGCGAAGCCCAGATTTAGCAGGTGTGATGCTAACACCTGAGCCTGTATCAATGCTTCCTGTCTGGAGTGAGACAGGAGCAGCAGGTCGTCCAGGTAAAACAAAACTCTCATCCCTGCTCTGTGCAGTGGATGCAGAGCTGTCTCCACACACTTTGAGAACGTACGAGGTGCGAGGGAGTACCCGAAAGGCAGCCTGTTGTACTGGTACTTCATCCCTTGAAAGGCGAAACGCAGAAATTTTCTGTGTTTTGGGATGATTGGTATGTGAAAATAAGCATCTTTTAAATCGATGGAGACAAACCAGTCGTTTTTCTGGATGTTGTCCAACAGCTGTCTGTTCGTCAACATGTGAAAAGGTCTGTTCATGATCGCTTTGTTGAAAGCTGACAGATCCAGAATCGGTCTCATCCCTCCGGTCCTTTTGGGGACCAGGAAGTAGCGTGAGTAAAACCCTGTGTTTTCCTCCTCGTTGGGAACTCTTGAGATTACACCTTTTATCAGAAGCTCTTGGACTTCTGCATTTAAGGCTGAGACTTGGTCTGGTGATGACAGGACCGTCTCTATAATTCCTCCGAACGGAGGGGGTCGGGTTGCAAACTGCAGCGTGTAACCCTTGCATAACACTCTGTCCATCCATCTGTCCGGTGAGCATGTTTTTAGCCACTCTGCGTGACGTTCGTGGAGTGGACGTGCGTTTAAATGATGTGCCGTGTTTTGAACGGATGTCATCCAAACCTCCGCCTCGACCGCCGTCATGCGTCGCGGAAAAGTTTTCCGCGTGACCCAAGGCGAGGCTTCCTCGAAAGGGCTGTTCTGCGCGTGCCCGTGCGCTGTGTCTGGATCGCGGGCCAACCTTCATGTCCGGGCGGGGCGGTGTGCGCTGAGGCGAGGCGTGTGTCAACTGGTGACGTCGAGAGGCTGCACGTTTAACGTCGCTGTGCGAACGTTGAGAGGTGGAGGGCGTGACGTCATCAACGCCGTGCTGTCGAAGTGAAGGTTGTGAGCTTCGCGGGAGCGCACGTTTCCTCTGGAGGGACGCGCGCCGCTCTCGCTGAGGGCGGGGCCCGTCATTGGATTCATTCAGCTGTCTCACGCTTATGTCGCCGTGAGCTGCTGATCGCTGAGACGCAATGGATGACGGCCGTTCGCGTTTATTCAGGAGAGGCGTGTGTTGTTTTTGCTGAGAGCGGGGACCTCCACCGGACCCGGCCTGCGGTCCCACATTTATCCCAATGTGAGCCGGTGAGCGCCGGGCAGCTGTGCGTGCATCATCGACACAGCGCCGTTTGGATGGAGGCTGCTTGTCTCGCTCGGGTGCACGTTTAACACCGTTTGAGTGGTGATCGTGCGGGTCTGATTGACAACAAGATATTTCGCTTACCGTGGTGTCACGTGAGCGTCTGGGCATGTGAAGGAGCGGCGGTGGGTTTAAAAAACCTTTATTTAATGCCACCGGCTCTCTCTGTGTGGAGGATGTGTGTGTAGCGGCTGTGAGCTCATCCGAACTTACAGACTGGCTAAAAACAGGCATTTTGATTTTTGAAAAATCATTTATTTCACTTCCTGTTTCGTTCATACACACATCCCCCGCAGACCGTCATTTCTTAAACCTTCTCCCTCGTGAGCTCTGCGGTTTGTTTGGCCCGAGCGCCGTCTGCAGGCGATCTCTGGGGAAGCGCTGAAGTGCAGGCTGCCGGACTGAGGAGGGGTGGTCTCTGGCGGGCGGGGCTGGTGGTGGAGCTGGGCGAGACGAAGCTGCTGCTGCCGTGGAGCGTCGGTGTTTCTGCCTCTGCTCCCGACGGTCTCTCCAGCGGGCTGGGGGACGGGATGAGCCGCGCGGCTTGATGAGATGGCGTACCGCTTCCGACATCTCCTCCGACTGCTTAGAATTCGCCAGCATGGTCTTCAAGCTGCTTCCGAACAGCGCGTCCGATGAGATGGGGCCCTCCATGAGGTCCTTGTGCAGCTTTTCCGGCAGCAATGGAGAGTGACGGAGCCAGATGGAACGTTGGATTACCGTCATCCATGCTGCAATCCTCGACAGGCAAACCGTGGAAGCGGCGCACATGTTGAGGACGGCGTCTGCCGATTTACACAGGGAGCTCTTTGTCTCCTCCGGCAGGTCTGAGGCCTCCAGCCTCTTCGACATGCTAAATGCTAACAGCGCCACGTTGTTGTTAGCCGCGGCCGCCTGAAAAGCACACTGGTGAGCTCTGTTGGAGAGCGCGGTTGCCACCTGGTCGTGTTTCCCCGGAGGGACGGGACGCTTCTCCAGCCTGGACATCTTCGCTCCGAAGGCTTCCGCGAGGCTTGGCTCAAGGGGGGGTACCGAGGGATAGCCCCGCTCGGTGAACCCCTCCACTCTGGTGATGGGGGCGTAAGTGGAGACGGGCGCCCTTAACCTACCAGGAGCGGCTGCGGCCTCGTTCCAGTACGCTGTCACCGCTGGAAAACGAGGCCAAATGGGATCAGGACGGCGAGCCGGCGTGGAGCCAAACCTTCCCGCAAGATCATCCGATCTGAGCGGGGGGGGGTGAGGGGACGGAGAGCCCCTTAACGCTAGCAGCTTCCCGGATAATGGCGGGCAGCTCCGAGAGGAGCGCGCCCACGGCAGGGAGCGATGTGGTCGCTGAAGCGGGAAACCCCGGGGGAGTCGAGCATCCGCTCGGCCTCCCTCTTTCCAACACTGTGCTCCCCGGGGGGGAACGAGCGTCGGGGCTGCTGCTAGCGTCACCGGTCCCAGAGGAATCATCCGATTCACTCTGAGAGCCGGCGTCGAAGAAATCCATGGCGTCGTCCAGCGAACAGTCTCCCGCCACGGACAGGCAGTCCTCGATGGTAGCCTTAAACAAGGCTGCTCTCCTCTGCCTTTCCTCCGGTGGAAGCTCGTCACAGAGGCGACAGGAGGAAGCGCGGGCGACGTGGCGGGGACCCAGGCATCCCTCGCAGGTGTCGTGCCGGTCGAAGCTAAGCAAGTAGCCGGTCTTGCAAGAGGGACACAAACGGATGGTGCTGGAGCTGGACATCTCGACGAAAAGGTCAGTTGTTCTTTGTTTTATTAGCTTGCTGAAGAAAAATGGGAGCAGATTACCCGCTCTTAATGTAATTTATACGGATCGGGTGGGGCCCACACAGCAGGTGGGCGTGGACTAATTTTTTCAGTATGATGCTTGCGCATAACGGGATAAACCCACTAAGCGACAGCCTTAAAGGGCGAAGCCTATATGAAATAGAACGTGACTTATACAGCGATAAATACGGTACTCCACATCTCGCATGAGATCATGGAAAACGTTCACAGAGTTTGATCAAAACGGCTCAAACTTTGTTCCTCATTAGATCAGTTTTAGTTGATCATTAAAGGCTTGAATGTCTTCAAAGGTTTTAGCTCTAAATGAGCAGTCAGGACGATGTTCTTCATGTTGACTCGCTCAGTGCATTCAGACATTCGGTTGATAATCTGCACGTACAACTGGACGTGCGCTTCTGAAGCATTTACCTTAAGGTCCCTGTGCATGAGACCTTTGCTGTGCAGGAAGTCGACAGCCTCCGCGATCTGCAGGAAGATGTCGAGACACTCGTTGAGATCCCTCTGCTCCCTCAGGCAGCGCTGACCCATCCAGTCCTTCAGGTTTTCCTTTCGACAAAGCTGCATCTGGATGTACAGGTACACCTGGAGAACAGGCACGTTTTCAGTACATTCACACCTTTACAATTTTAATGCCCACCCAGGGGGCAATGTTCTTTTTTACAACCTCAGTTCTGAAGCAGCTGAGACTTGTGAAGCCTAAATAAAGTAAAATGCAGTGATGTGAAAATCTCACATCCAATTTTTTTCCCCACATCGGAACATATTAAACATTTCCAATGGTTAAACTAAAAAAGTGAAAATATATATATTGTTTTTTCACATTATTTGGGGGTGGAGACAAAAAGCATTTTTAATTTGATGGCAGCAACATTTCAGTTCAGACAGTGGTAACAAAAGACTAAATCAAATGGCAGCAGGTCAGTGCGAGGCCTGGGGAGAAAATAAACCTTTTAAAAGTAAAAATGGGCAGAGGTTCACCTGTCTACGAAAGAATGTGTCTAAAAATAGTGGAGCAAATTGCGAATAATGTTCATCAAATGAAAACTGGGCAGTTTCTGATCATCCCTTCATCTCCAGTCCATCGTCAAAAGATTTCAAGAATCAGGAGAAATGTTTGTGACAAGGCTGAAGACCAACACTCCAACACTGAAAGCTCATGATCTTCAGCCGCACTCAATTAAAAACCGGTTTGATTTTGTTACGGGCATCACTGCATGGCCTCAGGAACACTTCCACAAATCACGGTCTAACCAGGAAATCCAGACCTGGTCCTTAAGGTCCACTATCCTGCAAGTTGTACTTGTTTCCTGTTCCAACACTGCTGGTTCAGTGGTTGAAGTCTTCATGTTGTGCAGAAGCCTCTTCATCACCCACTGATTCAAACTGCTGTGTCGGAGCAGAGGAACATCTAAACATGCAGAACAGTGGCCCATGAGGGCCAGGATCACCACTGGTCTGCCACCTGTGACCACCGAGAATCATCCACCCTGTTCTAAAGTGGGGCTGTACATCAACTAAACTGTAAACTTTAAAAGTCTCTTAGTTAAGAAAAACATTTTTAATACAGAGGTTACAGTGATGAAACTTCATCATAAGTAGTACCTTAGGGGACGTCTGGACCCGGGGGGTTGGAGGAGTTGTTGGAATAGCCAGTGTAAGAGAGGTTGGTCCAGGGGGGGTGGAGGAGGACGGTGTGACAGGCTCCTGCCGCCCGACTGGTGAAGAGGACAAATTGTTCTTGGTTAACGTGTGGGGACCAGCTGCGCTGCTTTCAGAGGCCGAGTCTGCATCGGCGTCTCGATCACAACCAGAATCCTCAAACACAATGTCGAAGGAGGAGGAGGTGCAGTCGCTGGGTCCACGCAGGGGGCAGATTTCAAAGGAGTGGGGGGTGTCCGAAGCTTCTGGGTCAGCCTGGCTGTCTCTCTCAGACATCAGGCTGTCGTGGCCCAACAGGGGCTGGAAGGACATGTCTGTGTCGCTAACACCAAACCCCACCGTGCTGTTGGACAGGAGGACCTGTGTGTCCACAGATGTCTTCAGATTGTCTCCTTCAGGTCCGGCGGGACGGGACACAGAGCTGGACACCGGTACTTTGACTGACAGCACCTCCATGTGGTCAAGAAAGCTTAAAGGCCAGTCAGTTGCACTGAAAGAGATCAAGAAGAACGTGAGAACATTTTTAAAAACAAGATTATAATCATATGAAATGTGTTGACTTGTCAGCAACAATATGGTTCTCATCGCCCCACGGTCACTGAGGTTGAAGGAGATGATGTTTGTTTGTGTTGGTGAAATCACTGGATGTCAAGATGACAGCCACACCTAAAAATGTCAGAAACACCAACATGTCCACAAATAACCTGGTGTCTTTCAGCCACCGCTGGTCCATTTCTTCCTGCCAGCCCTCAGGGGGGCTCTCCTGCCAGGCGTTGAAGTAACGGATAATCCCTGGGTGCTCCAGCTTCGCCAGGGCCTTCACCTCCCGCATGACCTTCTCACGAGCCTGCTCCCTGGACGATGAAAGACAAACAGTGTTTCATCAAACTGCTCTGTAAAGAACGAGTACTTATACTAAAGTCATACTGAAGTGTAGATTAAAGTCTGCAGCAATAAAAGCTGTGAGAAGAACACAGAACTTCATAAAAGATACAAGATGACAGGAATGTTCAAATACATATTCTGAGGATGCTCAATAATCCAGGTAGATTATTCTAACAAGGTAGAGTCAGGTCCTCTGGACGGATTCTTCTTGTTGAAACGTTTCATCTTTTATCCAAGTCTTCAGAGGAGCTGCAACAAACTCAGTCTTATAAATAACACCTTCTCACAGGGCGGCTGTGGCTGAGTGGTTAGAGCAGTCGTCCTCCAATGCAAGAGTTGGGGGTTCGAATCCACCAGCAGTCACATGTCGAAGTGTCCCTGGGCAAGACACTGAACCCCTCATAGCCTCTGATGTGTGTCCCATCAGTGTATGAATGTGATGAAGCTCTGATTAGTCTCTTTAGAATAATGTGTTCAATCATCTTTGTAGAGATCTAGTATAGAGCTGTATGAATGGGTCAATGAGGCACAGATTGTTGTAAAGAGCTTTGAGTATCTTGAAATAAGATAGAAAGACGCTGTATAAGTACAGTCCATTTACCATTTACAGTGGATCAACCAGTTCTTTTCATTCAACCTTTATTTAAACAGGTTAATCCCATTGAGCCTCAAGGACTCATTTACAAGAGAGACCTGATTTAACAAAGAATGAAGACAACAGTGGACAGTCATAAAAGAGGCATACAGATTTTATTTTATTTTTTCAAACGAGCTTGCTGTTTGAGTTAAATTTGCTGTTGACATCCAGAACCAGCTGATCACATGAGCAAGAAGGACCATCAGCCTAACAATGGATCATTAGCACCTGATGGCTGTTTACTGTTCACAGAGGGCTGAGTGATACTAGCAATCACAGCATTGTAAGAGGGGGACAGTTGAACCTGGAGGCTCCACCCCTGTTTAATGATGGACGATTTCTTTTCACAAAGATGGCCTCCTTTACTCCTCTCTCAAACCATCGTTCCTCTCTGTTCAGGATGTGAACATCTTCATCCCTGAAAGAGTGACTGCCTGTTGTTAGACTGATGGTCCTCCATCATGTGAACATCTAGTTCTGGATGTCAACAACAAACTGGTTGATCCACCATGAGAAGGTGATATTTATAAGACTGAGTTTGTTGCAGCTCTTCAGACTGAAGAAGTCCTTTGGATAAAAGATGAAACGTTTCAACAAGAAGAATCCTCCAGAGGACCTGACTTAACTTTGTTAGATACAAATATATAGTTAAAAGCTTAATTAAAATGTTTAAATTAAAATAAGGTTTCTATGATGCTTATGTCTAAATTGCAAGAACTTTTTGACTTTTTTTTGGTTTTGAAACAACTAAAATATAAACCAGAGTAGTTATATATTTGTGTACAAAATTATACAACCTTAAAGTATAGTGCTTTAACATAGCTTTATTTTAAAATGTGATTTAGGTGGGAGTAATATTATATGAATGATCAATTTTGACTGATTAATACCTTTTTTTTAGATAATAACTGATAAATATGGCTCTGTGATAACAATAGACTGACAATATTAGTTAAATGATGCTAATGTTTGGAGATTTTTTACAATAAAGATTTTGTAAGAACTTTGGTAAAGACAAATGACATGAAAATATAATTTTTTTGTACCAGGTGTTAAAAATGTAAAAAGAAGCAAAACACATTAAGCATTAACACATTAAGTTCTATTTCGTATAGGCTTCACCCTTTAAGACTGTCGCTAGTGGGGTTTATCCCTACGCGCCCAGCACTGAAAACTTTAGTCCACTCCCGCCTGCTGTGTGGGCCTCACCCCCGGTCCGTATAAATTACGGTGAGACCGGGTAATCGGCTCCCATTTTTTCTTCAGCCAGCTAGCTAGCACTGTCAGAAGAACGAAGAAGGAAAAGTTGTCCAGCTTTGTCCGGCACAACCTTTGCTAAGGATGCCTGGGTCTCCACCACACCAAACTCCTGCCATCCCGGTGAGCTCTTCCTCCCCGAGGAGAAGTAGACGAGCAGCCTGGTTCAAGGTAAGCGCAGAGGAGTGCTTTTCTGTGTCAGGCCGCTACCCGCTGGACGACACCATCGCCGTTTCTAACGTGTTTTCCTCGCGGTAATGGAATGATTTCCTCAAGAAGGCGATGTTAGCAGCAGCCCCGCTGAATGTTTTTCAGAGGAGGGCCGCTACTCGCTGGACGACGCCACCGCCTTTTCTAAAATGTTTTTTCCTCGCGGTGAATCGAATGATTTCCTTGAAAAAAGCGTTGTTGGCAGCAGCTCCGCTGAGTGTTGTTTTTCTGTGGCGGGACGCTATGCACAGGACGACGCCACCGCCTTCTTTGACAGAGAGTCACACAGTGAATCGAATGATTCCTCAGAGAAAGGCGATGCGGAGCTGCCCCCTCCCTCCTGGAGAGCGTAGTGACGGAAGACGAGTGGCCAAGCAAATGCTCAGCCACCTCGGATCTTCCCACGTTGGCGACCACACCGCTCCCAGCCATCGGCGCCCTCCTCTCGGAGCTGCCTGGCATAATCCAGGAGGATGTTAACACAAGGACTTTCCATCCCTCGCCTCCCTCCGCCCTGATCAGATGATCTGGCGGCAAGGTTGGCTCCACTCCAGCTCGTCGCCCTGACCCTATCTGGCCTCGCTGTCCAGCTGTGACGTCACACTGGAACGAGGCTGCAGCTGGGCCCGGCAAGCTGAAGACATCCGTCTCCACCTTCGCCTCCATCTCCAAAGTGGAGCGTTTTACCGATCGGTGTTTTTCCCTCAGTCCCCTCCCTGGAGCCAAGCCTGGCGGTGGCACTTGGGACAAAAGCTTCCAGGATGGACCAGCATCCTGTCCCTCCAGGGAAGCATGACCAGATGGTGACAAGGTCTCCAACTGAGGTCACCAGTGTTCATTCCAGATGGCCGCAGTGAACAACAATGTCGCCCTGCTGGCCTACAGCATCTCTAAGAGGCTGGAGGAAGCAGACATGCTGGAGGAGACAAAGAGCTCTCTCTGTAAAGCTGCTGATGTCATCTTAAACAAGTGCCACCTCTGCGGTCTGCCTGTCCTGCATAGCAGCCTGGATGACAATGATCCAGAGGACCACTTGGCTCCGCCTCTCACCATTCTTGTTTGAGAGGCTGCAGAAAGACCTGCTGGAGGGCCCCATCATCCCAAAGGCACTGTTCGGGCCAACTTCAGGACCATCCTGAGAAATCACAGAGGTCCGAGGAGGTATGAAAGACTGTACACCATCTGGTGACGTCACAGTCCTCCGGCAGCTGGAGGGACCGCCTTGGCCAGCAACAGCACCAGAGGTGCTCCACAGCTGCGGCAGCAACTTCACGCCCCGCTCCTCCGCCGGCCACCTCCACCAGGTAACAGATCCTTGAGGGGAAGGTATGTGTTTTTGATGATGCATGTTTTTTGATATAAAACAGAAACATCTCTGAAAGTAAAGTTTTCATCTGAGACTGTCAGATCAGCTGATCTCTCAGCTGCCTCTCTTCACACATTCCCCACACAGAACGAGCCAGTAACCTCTAAACAGTGTTTTAAATGGCACCACAGTTCAGTAAATATCACAAAACACTCGTCTGCCACGTCAACTAAAATGATATGTTTTCAACAGACCGAGTCCGGTAAAATCCCTCGTTTTCAGCCATAGCCCATTTTTAATTTCTGCTGTTTTCTACCCACTCACAGCGCAGTGGGAGTAAATGTGTTTTCTCCACAACAGCTGCAGCCTCCACCGAAACGGCGTTTCACTCAGAAAGCGCTCACTCCTCTCAGTGTGCGCTGGCTCCCTCAGCTCTATGTGAGACCGCAGCCTGGGCTCAGCACAGAGGCACACATACAGCCCTTTTTTCTGTCGGAGCCCTCCTCGGGTTCCCCCGGAGAATCTCCGGAGCGAGTGTTGGCAGTAAGGATTTTTAGTCTGGTTGACGTTCATGAGAAACATGACACAACACAAATGCATGCCCACTCTCCGAGCGTTACTCAGAGTGGCAGCGAGTGTGTTCCCTGGACAGATGGACGGACCGCCTGATCAGAAGGGGTTACACGCCACAGTTCGCAGCTCAACCCCCACCGTTCAGAGGGATTATAGAGACAGTTCTGTCTTCTCCAGAACAGAGCTCGTCTCTCCAGTCAGAAGTTCGGGAATTTCTGACGAAAAACATGATTTCCAGAGTTCCCAACGGAGAGGAAAATAAGTTGTTTTTTTCTCCCACTACTTCCTGGTTCTGATAAAAAAACGGAGGGATGAGACCCATTCTCGACCTGTTCATGTTCAGCAATTCGATCATGGGGAGACAATTCCACATGATGACAAACAGCTGCTGGAGAACTTCACCAGAACAACTGGTTTTCACCTCCATAGATCTAAAGAGCACATATTTCATATTTCCATCATTCTGAAACACCCCACAAACGTTCTCGAAATGCGTGGCGACGGCTCTGCAGTCGTTACACATGGCAGGAATGAGAATTCTTTTTATCTGGATGATCTGCTCTTATTAGCTCGGTCCAGTTAGAAAGCAGTCGCACAGACCAAAACGCTAGTGTTACACCTGCTAAACCTGGGGTTTTCTATAAACTGAGAAAAACTTCTGTTTGTCCGTCAGAGATGATTGTTTATCTGGAAGTGGAGCTAAACTCAACTTTATCACAGCTGAGAGCCGAAGCTCTGTCAGCTCAGCTCCGCCATGTCAAACCCTGCAGCATAGTGAAAGTTCTGCCTGTCATCTAAAAAAGTTAAATCTGGTCCTCTGGACATTCAAAAAAACAAAACAAAGCAAATCAACAAAAAAATGCAGAAACGTAGGAGTCATCAGGACTCTGTACCACAGAGCAGACAGCGTCCCCACTAGCTCAGGAGCCAGGCAGAAGGAGAAATCCTACACAAGACAGGCTCTAGAGCAATGTGGATATCCTAACTGGGCCTTCCTGAAAGCAGAGAAGAAACCCAAACAGGACTCAGTCAGCCAACAGGTGAAAAGGAGGAACCCAGACCCAGACCAGTGGTCATTCCATAT
>NC_056518.1:1153972-1156739 GCF_014905685.2 Nematolebias whitei
CCAGTGAGGCGAGGACCACATCCGCTTCGCCCTTAACCCACTAAGCGACAGCCTTAAAGGGCGAAGCCTATATGAAATAGAACGTTGGTTACGTACTGTAACCCCAGATTCTATGAATATAGGCGTAGCCCTTTAAGCGTCGGGCCTCACTGGTTCCTGAATAGCTGAAGAAAAAGATTAAGCTATTTGGGAGCAGATTACCCGCTCTTAATGTAATTTATACGGATCGGGTGGGGCCCACACAGCAGGTGGGCGTGGACTAATTTTTTCAGTATGATGCTTGCGCATAACGGGATAAACCCACTAAGCGACAGCCTTAAAGGGCTACGCCTATATTCATAGAATCTGGGGTTACAGTACGTAACCAACGTTTTTTTGCATGATTTGCATGACTTGTACACCGAAGCGACTTATTTATGGATATTTTCCCATTTTCATAAACCAGTTTTTGCCTGAGATATGACTGTTTTCATTCATTCAGACTGAAAATATTGAACACTACCATTTTCAGCCACTAGATGGCACTCGAGTAGTGTGGCATGCTGTTGTCATGTAATAGGTAAAAGTGGCTATTAATGACACAATTTGCTTGCCATAGCCTGCCACCTTCGTCCAGCTCGCCTGGAGCAACCGTCAAATCATCTTCAATCTGCTCCGTCCAGTAAAATGCAGCTAATTTAACCATTAAAAAGCATTTATTAAGTAAAAGTTAGACTGAAACACCTTTACTATAATGTCGAGCAAACAAATAATTGTTTTTAGGTGCTTATCTTGTTGAATTTAGAAGAAATGCACAGTGAGTCCTCCCGTGCACGCGCCTACTTCTGTGTATTGGCTTTTGAAATGCAGCTGATAGGACCATCAAAGTGCATTTATTAAGGAAAGTTCAACTGAGACACACCTTTGATATAATTTTGAACAAACAAATAATTGGTTTGAAGTGTTAATCTTGTTAAACTCTTGTTCAAGTCCTCCCGTGCACGCTCCCACAGCTGTCATTGGGCAGCCAGTTGATTGTTGGCACAACACCAGTCCACATTTTCAGGTTGCCAGTGGTGATGCGTAACAAACGCGACGCGTCAGCGGTGACACAATAGATTAATCCGACCTTTATTCATACACGTGCGGCGTATATGGTGAAGTGACATGTTTATGGATTTTTCCACTTTATTAGACATATTTGAACTGACGCAACTTATAGGGCGGTGCGACGTGTACGGTGGAGAATACGGTACGTGTTGTGAACAACTCAGCTAATGCCCCATCATGGTTTAGCTCATTATCTGTAAATGTAGGTAAGCTATATTTTGGTTAGCTGTGGCAGCCATGTTGAATCTGTTTAACTCAAAAACTGGTACATTGTACGTTTATGTTCACTGTGTGTGTCATTTACCCCCAGAACGTCCTTTAACTTTGACTTCAGTGATTCTTGGGGGGAAAACTGACCATAACTGCTTAAAAGTTATATTTTATTTATTTACTTTAATTAGAGTAATCTAATCTATCTTTTAGAGCTAGTTCAACCTGAAATAAAAATATCAAATTTAGATGATAAAAAAAACATAACTTTTAATTTTTAATTGGACCTTTTAGTCTTAAAAAACCCTCAGCACTTCATTTTTTAAAATCGACAGCTTTTATATTATTTTATGCAAATTTTAAAGAAGAAGAAGAAGACGACGTCACTTTCCATCATTAGGCCCCAAAGCATTTTTTACTCCATCAGTTCCTGACACTTCAGACCCGGCCCAGGACCTGATGGGACAGAGCATGTTGAAACCTGAGCGCAGGCTAACAAAACGTGTGTCTGGTGAAGCTCGGTGACTGAACAAGTTGATGAATCCTTTTTTAAATGTCCACGTTGGGTCCCTCCAGCCTTCCAACATCTTCTTCACCATGGACGACGTGGTAAAAGTGGGTGACTTTGGCCTGGTCACAGCCATGGACCAGGAGGAAGATGAAGATGGTCCAAGTGCTCTGACGCCTGACCCGCTCCTGACCCGGCACACAGGCCAGGTCGGCACCAAGCTCTACATGAGTCCAGAGCAGGTGAGCACACGTTGCAGGGAACATTGGAGACGTTAACAAGTGTGACCTGCAGTGACTCTTTCTGTGTTGTGGCTTTTGCAGCTCTCTGGAAACTCGTATTCTCATAAAGTGGACATTTATTCTCTGGGCTTGATCCTGTTTGAGCTGCTTTACCCCTTTAGAACGCAGATGGAGAGAGTGATGGTGAGTCTGCACACACATGAACTTCACTCATGGGGTTTTCTTTAGTCTCGCTTCAAAACAGAGGCTTTCTAGCATAAACTGACAGTTTTTGAAATGTGCTTCACTCTGCTGTCTTTTTCATGAATGTAAGAATTTGTCATTTCACCACGTGTTACATGAGGTGGAAATAAATTATGTGCACAGAGTCCCAGTTACATCCAACAAAGGCATAAATTGTAAAAGAAATACAGTAATAAGATCTAAGATATGAACTAAGAATATACAAAACACTTGATAACAAAAACAATACGCCGAACAACAGCAGCACGAACATGAGTCTGTGTGAGCAGATGAGTACGAATGAACACAGCAGCATGAAATAAATCAGCAGCTTGAAATAAATCAGCAGCTTGAAATAATTCAGCAGCATGGAACAAATCAGCAGCATGGAACAAATCAGCAGCATGGAACAAATCAGCAGCATGAAATAAATCAGCAGCTTGAAATATATCAGCAGCATGAAATAAATCAGCAGCATGAAATAATTCAGCAGCAT
>NC_056518.1:1156749-1159446 GCF_014905685.2 Nematolebias whitei
GCATGAAATAAATCAGCAGCATGAAATAAATCAGCAGCATGAAATAAATCAGCAGAATGAAATAATTCAGCAGCATGAAACAAATCAGCAGCTTAAAATACATCAGCAGCTTAAAATAAATCAGCAGCATGAAACAAATCAGCAGCATGAAACAAATCAGCAGCATGAAACAAATCAGCAGCATGAAACAAATCAGCAGCATGAAACAAATCAACAGCATGAAACAAATCAGCAGCATGAAACAAATCCGTAGCATGAAACTTATCAGCAGCTTAAAATAAATCAGCATCATGAAATAATTCAGCAGCTTGAAACAAATCAGCAGCATGAAATAATTCAGCAGCATGAAACAAATCCGTAGCATGAAATAATTCAGCAGCATGAAATAATTCAGCAGCATGAAATAAATCAGCAGCATGAAACAAATCCGTAGCATGAAATTCAGCAGCATGAAATAAATCAGCAGCATGAAATAAATCAGCATGTGCAGCAGCACATTACTTGTAGATAACATGCCACAAGTGCAATAAAGTAACACACGACTGGAAAAAATGTTCATTTTCTCTATAAGTGCAGCGTAAAGGCTGAGAGCTGATTGACTTAACTGAATTTTTTGAAGAAGCTGAAACAAAGATGGCAAAATTAAAACAATCAGACCAGAAACTAAAATTAGCTTCACAAAAATTAAAAGTTAAAATCAGAAAAATACTTCTTAAAACTCAAAATATTAAAACAAAAAGCTGAAATCTAAAACCAGCATGACTGTAGCTGAAAGCTCAAATCAGCCAAAACAGTAAATTAAGTACAGTAACTAAAAGCTAAAGAGCTAAATCTAAAAATGTCGAAACAGCATCTAAAACCCAAATTTAGCAAAAAGTAGCTAAAATCAGCAGAACGGTAAGTAAAGAAATGAAGCAAATGTGCAGAATGAAATTTGAACAATATAATGTAATAATTTAAAGTTCTTAACAAATAAAATGTAAATGAGGTTAAATAGTTCAGATAGGATAAAATTAACAAAAAGCAGAAGTTATTGTTGTAATGTCCTTAATGAGCTGAAGGTTTTCTTGCACGTGTTCATGTTCCTTAAGTTGTTTTCATCAGAGCAAGAAAAAGAATGTGCCAGCTGTCCAACACGGCTTGTTGAGGACGCTACACACTCCATGATGGGTTGTTAATTGTTTACGTGATGATGAAGATCAGCCATCTGTCCTTGTGATGAAGGACTTGTTAGGTCAGTGGGGCTCACTGTGGTTTACTTCCTGTCTTCCAGACGCTCACAGAGGTGAGAGAGCTGCGCTTCCCCGAGGTCTTCTCTAGAAGCAACACTCTGGAGGTGAGTGGTCTTGTGCCTCCACCTACTGGCTGCTGTTCTAAGCGGCTCCATCCTTTCAAAGCTGCTGCGCCTTTTAAAGCCACCACCTTCCTGCTGACAGACAACACGAATAATGTCGAATGGAGCACAGCTATTAAGATGTTATTTACCATGTTGTTGTTTACCATTTCTCTTTAGGACATTGTAAATATTTTACTTTTTCACTTTTTGGACCTTTATTTTTGTACCCTCATTTCATGCTTTGGTATTTTCTTCTTGTTTGTTCTTTGATTTTTTAGCGAGTCACATCTGTTCTTGTCATCCTGAACATTGTACGGTTGTTAACCTGCGTACGACGAATAAACACAACTTGAGATGTACAGGAAATACAGCAACACACACACAGAGGAGCTTGCTTTCATATTACTGTAACAAAATAAAATAATTAGTTGGCATGTTTAATGCAGGTTTTCAACCTTTAGTTATACAGGTTAGTCCCACTGAGCCTCAGGGACTCGTTTACAAGAGAGACCTGAATTAGGCTGAAACTAGCAGAAATTACCACAAACAACTTGAGTTTATCTGAAAACAGCCAAAGTTTAGCTAAGAAACAAGCTGAAATGTAGCTGGAAAGTTAGAAGAACAAGCTTAAATTAGTAGAAGAAAGCTGAAATGGCACATTTTACAGTTAGGATAAAAGAAGCATACATGAGCACAAAAAAGTAGAACTTATCTGGAAAAAGATGAAATTAGCAACAAACAAAAAAAACAAAACTATCAAAAGAAAGTAAGAAGCTTAAATTACCAGAAGGAAGAGGAGAGAGCACATTTTTGCTGAATTAGCTGAAAAAAGTTGAAATCAGTACACAAAATATGGAATTAGCTGAAAAAGTAAAAACAACAACAACAAAAAAATATATAGTTGAAAAAGTTGAAACTTGCAGAAATTAGCCGAATGAAGTTAGAAGCACAAAAATGTTGTAGTTGGCAAAAAGAACCTGAAAGGAGGAAAAAAACAGCTGAAAGTAGCTGAAGTAAAGTTTGAATTTGCACAAAGACGCTGAAAGAAGCCGAAGCAGAACAAAATGTGAAAGGAGCAGTAAAAGGTTATAAACAGATCTAAAGATTTGAAGGATGTAAAATGAGCTCAATTCAGTTTCTATCAGAGAAAAAAAAGTCAGAAAAGCTAAATATTTCAAAAAGCTAAAGTTGTACCAATACTAAAATTAGCATGTTTAATGCAGTGCTATGTGTTGTCATCATGTATGTTCTCATACATTGGTGAAATTGATTCTCTGCATTTAACCCACTGCGCCCGGGGTGCTTTGGTGGAGTGGTGGGCAGCGCCCGGGGTGCGCCCGGTGGAGCGGTGGGCAGCGCCC
>NC_056518.1:1159456-1160937 GCF_014905685.2 Nematolebias whitei
GGTGGGCAGCGCCCGGGGTGCGCCCGGTGGAGCGGTGGGCAGCGCCCGGGGTGCGCTGGTGGAGCGGTGGGCAGCGCCCCGGGGTGCGCTGGTGGAGCGGCGGGCAGCGCCCGGGGTGCAGTGGTCAAACAAAGCCGCTCAGCCAAACTTTTAGGGAACAGTGTTTGTGTTGTTTAATTTACAAAACCACTGTATATGGTCACATTTTCAAATGCCTATAATTTGCACGTTTAGATAGCAGCTCTTTAATTGAACACATTATACATTTGAATTATAGTTTACAACAATAAATTACATTTTTTTGGAACACGTTAAACATTGAGCAGATTGAGTCAGTAGTTAGACTGAGTTTAGCTCCTGTATCTTATGAACTTGTTCATATGCTAACCAGATTAACACAGTCGTAGATTATTTTTACATTTATTTTCCCCACCACCTAAAACACTCTTTTATCCAACCTTAAGCTACTTTACTGATTGTCTGCTGTTTTATGTCCTATTGTGTTGTGTGTCTGAGGTAAACATGCATCTTGGTGCAGATAAACATTTTATTTTCCTTGATCTTTTCCAAATTTTGTCAAATCCCAATAAAGTACCATAAAGTGTATGGTTGTAATGTGACAGAAGGGGTAAAAGTTCAAGTGGGGTCATTTTTTCACAGCTTTGAACACTGTTTTGTGTTGTGTCTGCTAGATAATTGTGTATATAACTGAATGTGTAATATGATCTAAGCACAAGTGGTTTAGCTTGTGTCACGTGACGTATGGTACACGTTAGGGAACAGGTGCTTTGAACGTGACGTATGGTACACGTTAGGGAACAGGTGTTTTGAACGTGACGTATGGTACACGTTAGGGAACAGGTGTTTTGAACGTGACGTATGGTACACGTTAGGGAACAGGTGCTTTGAACGTGATGCATGGTACACGTTAGGGAACAGGTGCTTTGAACGTGATGTATGGTACACGTTAGGGAACAAGTGTTTTGAACGTGATGTATGGTACACGTTAGGGAACAAGTGTTTTGAATGTGACGTATGGTACATGTTAGGGAACAGGTGCTTTGAACGTGACGTATGGTACATGTTAGGGAACAGGTGCTTTGAACGTGATGTATGGTACACGTTAGGGAACAGGTGCTTTGAACGTGACGTATGGTACACGTTAGGGAACACGTGTTTTGAATGTGATGTATGGTACACGTTAGGGAACAGGTGCTTTGAACGTGACGTATGGTACATGTTAGGGAACAGGTGCTTTGAACGTGATGTATAGTACACGTTAGGGAACAAGTGTTTTGAATGTGATGTATGGTACACGTTAGGGAACAGGTGCTTTGAATGTGATGTATGGTACACTTTAGGGAACAAGTGTTTTGAACGTGATGTATGGTACACGTTAGGGAACAAGTGTTTTGAATGTGAAGTATGGTACACGTTAGGGAACAAGTGTTTTGAATGTGATGTATGGTACACGTTAGGGA
>NC_056518.1:1160947-1165949 GCF_014905685.2 Nematolebias whitei
GTTAGGGAACAAGTGTTTTGAATGTGATGTATGGTACACGTTAGGGAACAGGTGTTTTGAACGTGACGTATGGTACATGTTAGGGAACAGGTGCTTTGAGCTGGTTCTGACGCTGTTTGTTTGCTCTGTGTGAACAGCTACACATGGTTCGCAGCATGCTGTCCCTGAGCCCCGGTGAGCGTCCCGAGGCAGCAGAGATCACGGGACTGCCCCTCTTCCAGAACCTCGAGCTGCCCTGCCGGATTGCTGTAAGACAACGTTCTCGCACGTATAGCTCCTCTTCCATGGGCCGTCCTTCGCGGCAGACGTCGACGAGCTGAAAACCCGTCCACACATTTTACAAGACCTGGTCCTACGTTGCCTCTTCCTCAACTCTTTTATTTATTTATTTTGCTCTGCCTCTCAAGAAAACCACCAAACCAAGGACTGTGTCTCACTAACGTTAACATTATGAACACAACAGCTTGCACAGACATGTTGGTGAAACTTCATGATTTATGACCAGTTTTTACTAAACGACTAAACGTTTATTTCAAAAGTGACAGCCGCTAAAAAGGTTTTGGACAAAACTTGGCTTGACCTGTACTCGAGTTGTTTTCAGGTTTCTCTCAGTTATACTTGGACAACAGTTACGAATCTGATTTGATTGCTCCTTACAATTAAGGCACTATTTGCTTCATCTACACCCGGGTTTGAAACCAAGAGGACACTCCAAAGGGGCCTTTGATGCTCGATTTACCAGTGGTTTAAACTGTGTACTAGTATGAGCATCACCTGTTGCTTTGACACTCAATATGCCTGATTTGGGAAACCAAAACGACCATCGTTTTATAGTGCTTTGAAAGAACTTTGATTCGTGTCCATCAGATGAGACTTGCCTTTACAAATGGGCCACATGGCCCAATGAATGCATATCTTCTGGCTCTTTTTTTGCATGTACATAATGAAAATACAGAATGAATGTGTTTTTTTCTCCAACCTGCTAATTGGATGCAGCTTTTTTGTGTAAAACTTTCCAAATGACTCTGAGGTGCTTTATTTTCTACCACCTCCTCCTATCCTCTGTACAGAAGTGAAGGAAGAACCTTGTTTGTATTCTTCACGTTGTTAACGTAGACAATAGGTCGGACTCATGTACGTACTGTAAGGCGCCATTGCTTGTGAGAGCTTTTTCTTTTCTTCCAAAGCGCACCTGTAAGATAGTGTGAAATACTGTGAAGGATGAGGAAGAAGAGGTGATTTTAATTAGTTTTTCTGGTAACAGATAGTTGAATGTTACAGTGACCCTCGGAGTCGGATGGTGGCGGGAATTCTTCTCAGTGTTTTGCTTTCACATGTTTGAGGAAGAAAGACGAGAGCTTCGCCCTGCTTAGAAAACCAGAGGGGAATCTGCAGGAACCAGAGTGCCATTTGACAGAAGGTGAAGTGTACTTTTCTGCAACCAGTAATACCTTTTGAAACATTGTCCTTAGGATTCAACACTGTCCTGATGGTGTTGTGAGGAAACAAAGACGCACACATACACACAAACGACAAGTCCTGAGGTCTGGAGCTCTTCCATGTTTAGCATTAAGATGAAGTGAGTACTGTGTTGTACCCCACACTGTGCACAGGGGGCCTGGACCTGACGCTGGTTTGTGATCCACACAACCATTGTTTTATGTGCATTTGACGTGAACAGCCATATGGCCGGACAGGAACTACCAGTACAACACAAACTTAATTATAATTGTGTTTTCTATGATTGTAACTTTCTAAACCCTTTCTCTTTGTAAAGCACTTTTTTCACTTTGCAGTTGTTTTTTTTTACTTTAGTCTTTACTGTGTCTAATGCAGGAAGTCCCATTGATGCTTGTTCCTCCCACTCAGCCTACAGAAAATGAGTCATGTTTGTAAAATGATCAGTTCTCAGCTTGCATTTTTAAGCAAACTGTTCTCCCACCGAGGTCAAAGTGGAGTGTGGAGGTCTGGCTTGATGCATCGTCATAGTGAATTCTTCACGGGTATGAAAAAAATAACATTTAAGAACAGTATGAAGGCTCTGTTATTCAAGTCATTTCTTGTCATATGATATTGTTTTGTAGCATTAATGATCTTTAAATGGGCAGACTGGTGATATTTGTAGAGCTGATGTACTGGTACCTTACGAGTGATGACATCATCACAGAGAAAACGACTGAAGTTCTTCCAGGCAAGGCTAAAGACTAGGCAAACAGGGATTGTTTCTTCAAGCTTATAAAACAACAACTTTTCAAAAATGACATTGATGTGTGGAAGAATGCATCATTAGATAATATTTAACCTCATGCACGATGCCATTAGAGTCTTGCTAATTTCTCAGCCAAGCAACATCCATGTTACTATACGAACATCTGTCTCCTGAGGCAGCTGGATGTGTCCGTCCAACGGGAGCTGAGTAAACCTCTGGACTGACCAGACCATGTTTTTAGACTATCAGACCACCGTGTCTGCCTTCACTGTTTGTTGAGGTTTGATGCCAGCTGGACACGGTTTACGGAAGTTTCCATGTTGTATGTTTGGAACCACTGTGGGAGCTGGGCTTCAAGTCCAACCTGCCCGCCTGCTCACAGTCAAAGTGTTAAACGTTTTTTAGACATGAAAAAATGAATTCAAGCAGCTTGCAGGGAACCTGGGTTCAGTTTCAAATGTGTGTCCACATGAACCAGAGGTGGTGGACTGATGGATTTAGCAGCCACACTCTCTGAATAGTACCATGGATGGTGATGGTTGAGAAAACAGTGATAAATTACAAACTGTTAAGCAAAAGTGTAGAGCTTGGATACTGGCTAATGTAGTTTTCTTTCATACCAGTATAGAATTGTGAGAGAGGCGTTTTATAAGCGTGAATAACAAAAAATGAGCCCTCATTCAGCTAGCTGTTAGCCTGGCCAAGAGGAAGACTCTACCTTCTGGTTCCTCCTGTGGCTCATAAGATGCTGTTGATTACTGTTTGACAGAACATCCCTTAAAATGACCAGGCTATCCCTTTAACAGTTATAATGAACCGGAAAACTGTTTTTTTTTTTTTTTTTGGGGGGGGGGGGGGGTTGTTAGTTTTGTCCTGCTCTTCTCAAGGATCAAATCCAGAGTGAATCATCAAACACGTGCTGGTGGAACAAACAAACGTCAACAAATTGTACCGTTACTGATGACAGCAGATTTCTGACATGTATTAGGAATTTTACAGATATTTTCAGTCAAACCAGGAAAATGAGGTTACACAACGGGCTTTTTATCAGTTCCCCAGAAGGCCGTTCACGTCACTTCCTGTCAGTATCTCATGCCTCTGCCTGGACGTGTGTGTGCACAAATCTGACCATGTTGAACTGTACATATGTTCATTTGATTTATTTATGTTTTGATGCCGTGATCAATCCTTTGTGGGTTGGTATTATAATAAGCGCTTCAGGCGGTGGAGTGCATTAGATAATGACTTCTTATAAGTCTGAATTTAATAAACTGTTCTGTACAATTTTTACAGCTGCGTGTGTGTGTGTGAGTTCAGTCACTGTATTGATGAGGTAAATATTCTACAGATAATCAACAACTAAACAAAAATAGACAATAGAGCGCTGGTAGAGGATAGTAACTGGTGGGGTAGTATCAGAAGCAGAAGTTATTACCTTGACTTCTCAGGAAAAAGGTCTGGTCAGCTGTTGACTCATTAAAATTAATAAACATCCATTTAAAGGATTTTTTTTTATTTTTAGATTCAGCTTTTTGTCCATTTTCAATTCACTTATGTTTATTTATAAAGTCTCAGTTCACAACAAGTCATTTCAGGGCACTATATGTACATAAAATAGAAATGAAAACAGCTGAAACATTATTTTTCCTTAGCAATTGACATTTAAATATGTGAAATTTGACTTTAATAATTACCAAATTACTCGTTGATTCTGTTGTGCTGGAAGACAAACAGAACGAAAGTTACGTATGCAACTACGGTTCTATGAATCCCGGATTCAAAAAGCATTCAATACAAAAACAACTGGACTTTATTTGTAACAGAAGACGTTTCGCTCCTCATCTGAGGATGTTCGAGTAATAATTCCAACGGAGTCACAGGTGTGACACAGATGACCAATCAGAGGCTATATAGCCTGGCGTCATCCGCGGCTCTGTTCCTACAGAATCTTCTCGCGGAATGCAAGGATTCTGAGTGACAGAGAAGCTCTGGTGGTCATCTGGGATTTGTAGAACTGTAGTTACATACATAACTTTTCTTCTATTCATCCCTCCTGACTGCCAGAGGGCGGTGCTGAAAGCACTGAATGACTAATACCAACAATGTCACAAGGAATCCTGAACACATACCTCACTGAGGAGGCCCAGAGGACTCTTGCAGAAGACCTTGGCCCAGGGGATGAGGGGTGGCCACATTAAGTCTGTAAAATCTGGTGACGTGCTTGGGGAAGGCCATGATGCGACAGCACATATTGCTTCCACCGGAACCCCTCTCAGGGCAGCCCAAGAAGTGGACACGCTCCTGGTAGAATGTGCCTTCATGCCGACCAGCAGGGGGCAGTGCCCTGCGGCATAGGCAAGGCAGATGATATCCACAACCATACCATGCCACTTTACTTATAAAGCACTTAAAATGGCTACAAGGCCAACCAAAGTGCTGTACAGACAAAACAGGTAACACACAAAGCAAAATACAAAATGAGGTAAATCAGAATATAGACAAAAAACGATGCAGATAATGACGACAAACCAGTGTGGAGCATACAGGATCAAAACACAGATCATCTGGTGTTGAAAGCTATTGAATAGTAGTGAGTTTTTAAATGGGACTTGAAAACCGAGAGGGAGGGGGCCTGTCGGACAAGCAGAGGTAACTCGTTCCAGAGTCTTGGTCCTGCTACAGAGAAGGCCCTGTCACCTCTGTGCTTAAGACGAGTTCCTGGAACTGTGAGGAGCAACTGGTCCGCTGACCTCAGGGAGCGTGGTGGGACATACGGTTGTAGCAAATCAGAGA
>NC_056518.1:1166049-1168298 GCF_014905685.2 Nematolebias whitei
GGGGGGGGGGGCGGCGACACTGTTCGGTAACCAGTACAGTGAGGCCAAAACTGGTGTAATGTGCTCTCTTTTGCCTGTACTGGTTAAAAATCGGGCTGCTGCATTCTGGCCCAGTTGTAGTCGTGCAATGGAGGTCTGACTGATACCAAACAGGAGCGAATTGCAGTAATCAAGCCTAGATGTAATGAATGCATGTATTACTGTCCAGGTTCTTTTTGGACAATATGGGCTTCAGTTTAGACAGCCGCCTCAGTTGGAAGAAACATGATTTAACAATCATGTTTACATGATTATTAAGTTCCAGGGAAGGTTCCATTATCACGCCCAGATTAGTGACTCTTTGTTTTTCTGACAGGGTAAGAGCGGAAAGGTCGATGCAGTGGTTTGTGATCGTGTCGTTGGGAGGGAACAACATGACTTCAGACTTCTTTTCATTGAAACTTAAGAAATTTAAAGCCATCCAGTCCCTGATGTCAGCCAGGCAGTTGAGCAGCGGTTGAATAGAGCATGTACCATTGTGTCTTAGGGGGAAGTAAATTTGACAGTCATCGGCATAGAAGTGGAAGGGCATGTTATGTTTCCGGAAAATAGCACCAAGCGGCAGCAGGTATAAAGAGAATAGGAGGGGACCCAGTATGGACCCCTGCGGAACCCCCCATTTAAGCTCTGCCTCTGCGGAACTAAAATCCTTGATGGAGACACAAAAGGATCTGTCAGTGAGGTAAGATCTGAACCAATTGAGGGCTGATCCTGTGATGCCCACCCACTGCTCCAACCTAGCAATGAGGATCACATGGTCGGTGTCAAAGGCGGCTGTGAGGTCCAACAGGACAAGCAGCACAGAATCACCGGTATCTGTGAATCTGAAGATGTCGTTAAAGACCTTCAGCAGGGCAGTTTCAGTGCTGTGGAGAGTTTTAAAGCCAGATTGGAAAAGCTCTAAGATGGCGTGATCCTCCAGGAAGCACTTCAACTGGGACTCGACTATTTTCTCCAGTACTTTAGAAACAAATGGGAGTTTGGAGACAGGCCGGAAGTTGGAAACGAGTGAGGGGTGAAGGTTTGGTTTTTTCAGGTGAGGCTGGACGGCAGCATGTTTAAAGGTTTTTGGCACCACGCCAGTGGATAAACTACTGTTTACTATGGCAAGAATGGACGGACCTAGAGTAGGAAAAACCTCCTTTAGTAGTTGAGGGGGACCCACATCAAAGGGGGAGCCAGAAGGTTTCAAGCTGCACATGACCTGCTCTAGAGAAGATAGAGTGATGGGTTCAAAATGGTCAAAAGGAGCTACAGATTGAGGTCCAGTGGGAGAGGTGCTGTTTGGAAAGGGGGTAGCCTAAGCTAGAGCCTCTGTAACACACAGACAGCTGGTCTGAACATTGTATAATGGCAGTAACTGCAACGTATGCCTCCAGTGCTCTCACTAGGCACAATAATCCAGACCCCTCACCAGGTGTAGGCTGAAAACGTGCCAGCCTCAATGGTTGGTTACAGTTAGAGTAAGATAACACCTTTAGTACAAATGCAGTGTTTGGCCACAAAGTAACGTCAGAGCCCTCAGATGTCAGATGTTCAAATGGAGGGTGGCACAAAGCTTTGAGAACCAAGGGCAGATCCCAACCTGGTGCTCGTGGAGCTGTCATTGGGTGCAACCTACGGGCACCACGCAGAGAAGAGAGACTAGATCATGGCTCCCCACTGTATAGCCATCGATGCTGACGTGATTAGATGATATTGCCCCTACATAAACTGTAAGCATCGAAGGAGAGCGACCCTTACCAAGGAGAGACTGGAGAAACTCCAGAATGGTGGGTACTGTACAGGAGACTGGATCCTCATTGTGATCAGAACACCATTGGGAAAACAGATGCCATCTGTTTTTGTACTGCTGACGGGTAGAGGGTGCCCCGGCACCCAGGATGGTGCGACTGATGGGGCTCGAAACTCCAGTCAGCTGCTGTCCTAGCCTTGCAGTGGCCACACCCACAGTCGAAAAGGTTGAGGATTGGGGTGCCATATCAGTCCTCCCAACTGAGACAGCAACTCCCTCCTGGTCAGAAGACACCATGGAACGCACTGACATAGACTCCATAGCAGTGGGAACCCTGGTCATGCTGGCCAGCCCGGAGCCACCAGCAGCATCCTGTGGCCCTCTTCGAGGACTCCCTGAAGGGTTGGCCACATTAGAGAAAGGAATGGTGTAGTGAACTAAGCCTCAGGTCAAAATCTGGCTTTGAGGGGCCTTC
>NC_056518.1:1168308-1172161 GCF_014905685.2 Nematolebias whitei
AGTTCTGAGCAGTTCTGAGAAGTTCTGAGCAGTTCCAGAGTTCAGAATGCTGGAATTCAGGATGCTGGAGGAAGTTCTGAGAAGTTCTGAGAGGTTCTGACAGTTCTGGGGAGTTCAGGAGAACGCTGAGAGAATGCTGTGAGTTGGTTCCGAGAGCAGCAGAGTTCAGAATGCTCAGGACATCTGCGACTAAGCTGAACAAGAGAAGTTCAGAGGAATTATGAAGAAGTCTGTTCTAGGATGATCTCACGACCCCGAACGGTTTTTGCTATTCTTACGGAGACGCTGAAAAGTGGCTTGAAGTGGAACTTTACGCCGGAACTGACGTATCTTCAGAAAGGTAAAAAGTCGATCTTCAACCGCAAAGCGTACCGTTGGGTAAGCTGGGCCCAGAAGGAGCGTGTTGTTCTGGTTATAACAGACAAATTCCCTCACCCATCTCTCTCAAGATAAACTTCATTTTCCATCTTTAAAATTCTTCTATCCTGCTAGAAATCATTCTAGATATTTTCAGAAATGTCTGTTGTGAAGCAAGGTTTTCAACCATCGCCGTATGGTCTTCTAATTGTAAACTGATTAATTAACCTGTTGTTATTTTCAATTTTGCCAAATTAATGTAAATGTTTGATGTTAAATTTTGATTCTGTTAATAAATGACCACGTTCATTTTGATGGGTCAAAGAAAATTAACGTCTCACGTTACGTTTTTATTAAATTCAATGCACGATATTATTCAGTCCAGAAAAATGAATGAATCCGTTTAATTTATGAATATATCTCAGTATATGTTCATCTACAATGGAAAGGCATATAGGAAGACCCTTGGCCAAGGATGGGCACATGCGTCCTGGTCTAGCACATCAGACACCCCGGTAGGGGAGTACCATAGGGGACACTGAGTTGACTCCTCTGTCGCAAACAGGTCTACCTCTGCCTGACCAAAACGGTCCCAGATCATCAGCACTATGTCGCTGTGGAGGGACCACTCTCCCAGAGAAGACCCCTGGCATGAGAAAAGTCTGTGACCTGACTATGTCGCCCTGGTAAGTACTTCCGCAGGGTGGACAGGCGAGGAGAGGTCCATTCCAAGGGCTCTCTGGACACACTCAAAAGCTGTGCTGACCTGGTGCCCCCCGGTGGTTGATGTGGTAGACAACAGAGGTGTTGTCTGACCGAATGACAACATGCCCCCCTTCCAGGTGGGGCAGGAAGTACTTAAGTGTCAAATGCACTGCACGAAGCTCCAGCACCTTTATATGGTTGGAGCGGCCCTTTGACCCCAGCTGCCCTGAACCGCTCTGCGTTGTCACACAGCGCCCCATCCCATGGAGCTGGCATCCATCGTGACCGCTTCCCTGCGACACACTACTACTCCCATGGAGCCACCCCTGGACAAATAATCTTTGTCCCTCCATGGAGTCAGGGCATGAAGACATGACCATGCCACTGCAAGCTTGTGATGCCTGTGCAGCCTGGCATCCAGGCGAAAGCTGTTGTGCCACCTCTGCAAAGGGCGAAGTGACAGCTGGCCTAAGGGCACCAACCAAGTGACTGACGTCAGTTTTGCCTAGTAGCTGCTGGAAGGCAAAGTAGGGTAGCTGCCTGCCCAGCCTGAACCGACTGACCAACAGGAGTATGCCACCCACCCTTTGAGCGGATGGGCGAGCTCTCATTGAGGGTGAATCAAGAACCACCCAAAAAAGGTGATTGTCTGGGAAGGGATCAGGCAGCTCTTCTCCAGGTTGACATCAAGGCCCAACTGGGACACATGAGCGAGCAGGCGATTCGTGTTGCGAAAGGCACAGGCCCGAGATGAGGTGCAGAGAAGCCAATCGTTTAGTATAGCAGAACCTTCACTCCATAGGCCTGCAGAGGAGAGAGGGCTGCCTTCATGCACTGAGTGAACACCCTCGGGGAAAGAGAGAGCATGAATGGGACTACCCAGAACTACCAGTGATGACCCTGATAGGCAGACCTGAGAAAGCTGTGATGTTCTGCCACAATAGGCACATGAGGATAAGCATCTTTCAGGTCTATAGACATGAACCATTCTCCCCTTGTGACAGCTTGAAGGACCTCTGCTGTCATGAGCTTGTGGGAGGGCAGCACCCTTAGGAACTGGTTGAGTCCCCTCAGATCTAAAATGGGACGAAACCCACCGTCCTCTTTTCATGAGGAAGTAAGTTGAGTAATAGCCTCTGGGTTGTTGCAGAGGGTCCACTGCCTCAATTGTACCCTTGGCCAGGAGGGTGAAAACTCCTGGTCTAGTGCACAAGCTTTCACCGGGTCGGCGATAGTCATCTTGACCCGACATGAGATGTAAGGCCGCCGTCAGGACTGTAGTCTGTAACCATGGGTCAGAGTGGCAACCACCCATAGGTCCACGGCGTGAGCCGCCCAATAACTGAGCTGTAGATGGGAGAAATATCTGACGGTCGACCTGGTGGTGGCATCAGCGTCACCCTCCATGGCTCTTGGGGGGTGGGTGCGGTGGCCAGAGTCCCTGGTCCAAACCTACCCAACTGGTTGGTGGACTGACTCACGAAAGCTTCTGTCAGGTCTCTGCTGAACCGCACATGGGTAACAAACCACTCAGCTGATCATGACCTCGAGGCGGCGACCGAATGCTGGGTTCAGCTGATGGGTCGCCTTGGATGCCGAGGATGTGGCGGGAGCATCGCCCTGCTAAGGCCTGAAAACTGCTGCCTTGTCTGTTGTGCCTGGACAGGCACCAAACATCACTGCGCCAAACTTCCTCTGGTGACATGATGAGTGAGGCAACAGCAGGTTCGATCACTGGCATGTGTTCCAAGCCCGCTGCAGCTGGCTTACACATAGCTGCCAACACTCCGCCATCTGTGGAGAGGTGCACAAAGACCTTTGGGTCCCACCAGCAACCATGCAACTCCCTCAGGTACTCCTCCGATGGAGGGACATAAAAGGAAGAGGGGCCCGTTTGTGCCTGAAGATGGCACTTCCAGGGGTGGACTCCTCTGGTTGTGGAAGGTCCAGCTGCAGTTGTCTCAGGGCCATACGCATGACGTTCTGCATTGAGCCGTCACCTGACCCACTAGCTGCACTCTGAGATGAAGAAAATGAACCAGTCTCTGAGACTTGAGATGACCGTTCCTCCTCCTCACCTAAAAGGTGAGAGGAGAGGCAGCCAAGGAACACGTCTTCCTCCGCAGCCAACTCGGGCATGGGTGGGTAGGAGATTCCGGTTGCTGCCACTGGCTCAGCCCCCAGTTGGCGTGCCTGAAAAAGGTACTTCATCTCCGCCAATTCTGTGGACAGTTGCTCCACCCTCGTGGAGAGACCCTGATCAGACTTGGCTCGCCTCTTACTAGGAGGAGCCACAAAGACTGCGGCCTCAGTTCGGCGCTTTGGACGCCTAGGTGGAGCCTCCTGCCCAGAAGGCAGGAGGTCGCTGCCAAGCTTGGGGTGAAAACTGGGCCAGCCGAGCCACCCTCACAGCATGAGGCATGATGCTGCAGTTCAAATAAAAAACTGCAACTCAGCAAAGGGGCTGGCACTGCCAAATTTGTCCAAAATACAGGACGAAAACAAGGATGAAAGGATAGGCCAAAAATTGGGAGAGGGGGCACGCACACTTGCCTTCACCAATTAAAACAGGGCCCGAACTCAGAGAGGCTAGCACCTATAGCTCAGATGGTAAAAGAGGACAATGAGGAGAGGGGACGTGAACGCTTACCTTCACCAATTAAAACAAGGCCAGAACTTAGAGAGGCTAGCACCGCTAGCTCAGCTGGTAAAAGAGGACAATTGGAAGAGGGGGCGCGAATGCTTGCCTTCACCAATTAAAACAAGGCCATAAATCAGAGAGGCTAGCACC
>NC_056518.1:1172171-1175227 GCF_014905685.2 Nematolebias whitei
TGCCTTCACCAATTAAAACAAGGCCATAAATCAGAGAGGCTAGCACCACTAGCTCAGCTGGTAAAAGAGGACAATTGGAAGAGGGGGCATGAACGCTTGCCTTCACTAATTAAAAAAAGGCCAGAAATCAGAGAGGCTAGCACCGCTAGCCCAATCCAACCGTTTATCAGGTTGGTGCAAGTGATTGGAAGAGGGGGAGCGAACGCTCACCTTTACAAATTAGAAAACAAGACCAGAACACAGCTGGCTACGCAATTAACTTCGGAGCATAATCCAAACTGACCTCGCGGTTGGAAACCTCGAAAAGAGCGAACGGCGCCACTAACCAAGGCAAAATAGAAGTAAAAGACTACGCACCAGTGTTGAATCACACACACACACAGTAGTCAGACGCTGTAAGTTGGGAGAGGGGCAAAAGCTACCATTGTCCCCAACGAACAGCAGAAATACCTTGAACGAAGGCTAAACCGTTGCGGCCCCTAGGAGGACGAACACGCTGCTCCGGCCAATGGGCAGTCGGGCCTCCGATGACGGTGAAAAGGTCCAAGGGCTGAAGTCCTGGATTGAACCACGCACAAGAAGAAAAAAGGAACAGAGCCGCGGATGTCGCCAGGCTATATAGCCTCTGATTGGTCATCCGTGTCACACCTGTGACTCCGTTGGTATTATTACTCGAACAGTGCATGCGCAAAGGGAACATTCAGTGCTTTCAGCACCGCCCTCTGACGGTCAGGAGAGATGAAATAGAACTCAGTTTCAGGATATTTTTAACTTACTGAAATGTTGCTAATGTATGCTGGTGAAGATTCTCTATCATCCAGGACATGATGAATTCAAAAAGCGTTCAATACAAAAACAACTGGACTTTATTTGTAACAGAAGACGTTTCGCTCCTCATCCGAGGAGTTTGAATTGAGAAAGTTCCTCGGATGAGGAGCGAAACGTCTTCTGTTACAAATAAAGTCCAGTTGTTTTTGTTTTGAACGCTTTTTGAGTTGCTAAAGTACTTCAGAATGAAAGAGCCAGAACAAATAAGCTACAGGTTTAAAGGAAATGTTGCAGAAAATACAATTTATTTCTATATCAGATGTGAAATTCTCAAAGTTAACTTTTGGGGGGGAGGCACATTTTGTGTTTGAGTTTGAAAAAAACAATTTATTTTGTTGATGGGATGAAAATGACTGGATAGGAGTGTTGGATTTCATATTTTTATACCTTTTTATATTTCCTATCAAGCATTCAAATGTCATGTTATACAAAGTGTGTGTGTGTCTTTCTTCCAGGGTTGCACTATATTTATAGAAAATGTTTGCTAATTCTAACTAGTTGACCTTTAAATATAATCTCATATTAGCTAAGGATAATTTTACAAGTTCACATTTGATATATTACAAGCAATCAAATCATGCCAGATAGCAGACTGATTAACATAAATAAAGCTAGAACACATTTCTTTAATTTGGACAATATAGTTTGACTAAATAAGATCCCTTAGGATCTCTCTCTTAATAATAACCATTGACATTTAATCATTGTTGAATACAGGGTCGGTTTAGCTGAGAGGACACAGGGTTAATTGTCACAGTAAGCTACAACAGCAAAAGTATAAAAAGTGTAGTATGTCATATAGGATATATATTCATACTTTTTCACGAGTTCCTCATCTTTCTGACTGTGTAAATGTCGTGCATTGAATTTTAACAGAAATGTAACGAGAGACGTTATTTATCTTTGACCCATCAAAATGAATGCGGTCATTTATTTTCAGAATCAAAGTTAACATCAAACATTTACATTAATTTGGCAAAATATGAAAATAATAACAGACAAGTTTCACAGATAATAGACTTCAATCACACGGCGGTGATTGAGGATTTTGCTTCAGATATTTCTAAAATATCTGTACTGATTTTAAGAGAAAGCAGAGTTTAAGATGGAAATGGAGATTTATCTTACAGAGAGATTTGTGAGGGAATTAATCTGTTTGACCAGAAACATGCACGCTCCTTCAGATCTCAGCTTGCGACGGTACGCTTTGGTCAAAGTAGAATCGTTACCTGGTTGATGATAAATCAGCTCGGTATAGGATACTTCCTTGACTCTTTCAGCGTCTCCGTTGAGAGCAGCTGAAATCCTTCGAGAGTCGTACGAGGTTTTTCAAACAGAAGTTATAATCCCAAAACGTCTCTGGATCATCCTGAACGCGTTTGCATCCAAGAACTCTGAACTCCCATCACTCTTCAGCACTCTGTGTGGAACTCTCAGAGCTCTGCAGCTTCAGACTCTTTTTAGCTCCATTAATCTTCAGCGTCTGACTTCAGACTTCAGACTTTGTGCACTCTCTCGTTGAACTCATTCCTGAGCGCAGCAACTGCAGCAACTAACTGCAACTTCAGCAACTCCAGCATCTCAGCAACTTCCACATGAACTGGGAAGTTGCCACATTTTAAATGGGTCGACTTCCGGGTCATTTGAGAGCTTTTTGATTGGTCGATGGACCAGAAAAAGGTGTGGTTTGTGATGTAAGATGTTATCAAATTCGAGGTCAGAGAATGAGATTGTTCAACAACAGACAGAAAGATTATTGCAGAAACCCAGACTTCGTGGAGTCTCACTCTGCTGTATCTTCTCAAATAGTTAAACATGACATTTTTTCTCAGTAAACATTTTAGTTGACCGAGAACCGACCTTTAACATACTTACAACCTGGCTCATTGAAGACAGAAAATCAAGAAATGCATATTAACCTGATTTCTTCTTTGAATGAGGAATAAAATCATTACTTACTGTTTATGTAAAAATAAAAATGAGTAGTTCTCTTCAACCTGTAACATTGAGTGAACTAACACAATTTGATTATCAAACATTTGTAAAACAGTAATGATCATAGAGAATTGTCTTTTCTACTTGATTAATTCAAGAAAGAAAGTCCCCAGATGGCTCAAACTGTATTTCTGGATGCAGATCAATGAAATAACAGTCTCTGTCCATCTGGTCAGTTCTTAAGGTCAAGTGTTTCGACCTTAGGCTTATTACTTCAGGTTAGGTTCACTACA
>NC_056518.1:1175327-1181482 GCF_014905685.2 Nematolebias whitei
TGTAGTGAACTAAGCCTCAGGTCAAAATCTGGCTTTGAGGGGCCTTCCTGGGACTTGAACTGTATTTCATTGATTTGAGTCCAGAAACACAAGATTAAGTTCATCCAGAGACTTTCTAAGTGTCCTACACTGATCAATTGAAAGAACACTCTCTTTTTCTATTATCATTACTATTTTACAAATGTTTGATAATCAAAGTGTGTTTAGTTCAAACCATTTTTAAATGTTGAAGTGAACTAATCATTTTTAATCAACTGTGAAACAGTAATAATGACTTTTAATCCTCATTCAAAGTAGAAATCAGGTTAATGATGCATTGTCTGATTTTCTGTCTTCAATGAGCAAGTTGCGTAAGTTGGTCAAAGGTCAAGTTTCGGTCAACTGCAAGTTTACTGAAAAAGAAATGTCATGTTTAACTTTTACAGAAAGATACTAGAGAATTGACTCCACGAAGTCTGAGTTCTTCATAATATCTTCTGTCTGTTCTTAAACAATCTAATCTTTTTCCCTTGACTTTTAATAACCTCTTACATCACAAAAACACACCTCTGTCTGGTCATCGACCAATCAGAAATTTCTCAAATGAACCGGAAGTGACCTCTTTTAAAAGGTGCAACACTTCCTAGTTCACGGCAGTTCTGAGCAGTTCTGAGAAGTTCTGAGCAGTTCCAGAGTTCAGAATGCTGGAATTCAGGATGCTGGAGGAAGTTCTGAGAAGTTCTGAGAGGTTCTGACAGTTCTGGGGAGTTCAGGAGAACGCTGAGAGAATGCTGTGAGTTGGTTCCGAGAGCAGCAGAGTTCAGAATGCTCAGGACATCTGCGACTAAGCTGAACAAGAGAAGTTCAGAGGAATTATGAAGAAGTCTGTTCTAGGATGATCTCACGACCCCGAACGGTTTTTGCTATTCTTACGGAGACGCTGAAAAGTGGCTTGAAGTGGAACTTTACGCCGGAACTGACGTATCTTCAGAAAGGTAAAAAGTCGATCTTCAACCGCAAAGCGTACCGTTGGGTAAGCTGGGCCCAGAAGGAGCGTGTTGTTCTGGTTATAACAGACAAATTCCCTCACCCATCTCTCTCAAGATAAACTTCATTTTCCATCTTTAAAATTCTTCTATCCTGCTAGAAATCATTCTAGATATTTTCAGAAATGTCTGTTGTGAAGCAAGGTTTTCAACCATCGCCGTATGGTCTTCTAATTGTAAACTGATTAATTAACCTGTTGTTATTTTCAATTTTGCCAAATTAATGTAAATGTTTGATGTTAAATTTTGATTCTGTTAATAAATGACCACGTTCATTTTGATGGGTCAAAGAAAATTAACGTCTCACGTTACGTTTTTATTAAATTCAATGCACGATATTATTCAGTCCAGAAAAATGAATGAATCCGTTTAATTTATGAATATATCTCAGTATATGTTCATCTACATACTGGTGGCCCGTACGGGGATGGTTGAAAACCTTGCTTGCTTTGAAAGTTAATGGACAGAAAGTTGACCGGACTTGTCCAGGCTAATGCTAACAAAGATAGCTGGAAAAACGATCCGTCATTGGCTGAAAACGGCCGTGTGGTACGCCCTGATTCGCTGAGAAATGAGTGACGTGTCTGCGTCACTTCCTCTGAGTCAGCGATATAAAAACACACCCCGTTGCTGTTCTATCATTGATAGATTCAGTCACGTGACCCGGAAATGAAGCTCGTCTTCATAGGGAATTTCAATCTGCTGTTTAAAGTTGAAAAACGCTTTAAAGTTGGATTCTGATCCGCTGCTCCGTTTCTTTGAAGCCTAATCACTGAAACTTTGCCATGTTTGAGTTTGAAATTCGTCATTAAATGGGGTTTTTGGACCACGCTAGCCGATGCTAATTTTAAGCTAACAGCTAACGACCGGATGTCACCGGATGCCACAGGAAGTCATCGCGACTCCTACTGGTCATCACTAACAGTGTCTGGGTTAAAATAAAATTAGGTTGATGCTGCCACCTCCTGTGGAAACTTGATATCACAGTTTCACTTCGTTTTTAGGTTATTTTGGGTGAAATTATACGTGTTTATTTCTGTCAGACGCATTTTTGAGTTAATAAACGTTCTTCAAGCTGAATTATTACTGTTATCTTGCATTTAAAAAATGATGAAGGTATTTATGCCAGAAGGGCATTTACCAAAACATTTTTCATTCACTGGTAATTCCTCTGATGGAGGTGCAAAATGAAAAATTAGAAACTTTTTAAAAGATACAGTCCAGATATTCACAGAGTTGATAAAGTTTACTCATTTGCTGAAAAGATAATACACGTTTAATTGCTAGATCACTAAATAAGCGTAATTATATCAGAAAAAGGAAACTTTTCTGATTTATTTTACCACCTAAAACACCACATCCTCCTATTTAATTTTTAAATAGAAGATAATGGCAGGAGAAGAGGAAGACGTTGACCTTTTAAACTCCCAATCACAAGATGACATCATCCTGGGAGCTTTACATATTTTAACAAATTCAATTATTGGTGAGCAATTAGAACAACTTGATGAAATTCAAAGAGCGGAAGAACTGAAAAGTTTAGCAAAAGGAGCCACGGTGAAAGAGAATAAAAAGCTGAGCCATGAACGGTTAGCAAAAAGTTCTCTGCTTCTTAAAGAGGAATTGGATCAACAGGTTGAACGAAATGTCATGCTGTCTAGAGCATATGAGAGGGAGCTCTCAGAAAATCAGACGTCATTACAAGCTCAATCATATGAGGAGAAGATTAGGGATAAAGAGTTTCAGTACCAAGCTGCGTGTTCAGACAATGAGATGCTACAACAAGAGTTGTAGCTCGCATCAAAAGATCTGGACAAATGCAGACTGGAAAAAGAGGCATTACTCCAACAAAGTATGCGTTTACAAAGTGAATGTCAAACATCACAGGAACGCTTAAAAGCCTGTGAGGAGAAACTAGCCGCGGCAATATATAAAAGTTCTGACGTGGGGCGAGTTTGTCTGGAACTCAGAGAAGACCGTAGACAGAGTCCAGGTCATCCGCCAACACCTCAGAAAGATTTTTGTGCACCTCTTGCTCTTAATCCCATTCTGCCACCTCCACATGTGTGTAGAGAAACACCTCCACCCTCATCTCGGGTGATAGGGACAGACCTGAACCAGTTTGCACTACCAACCATGCGAGAGAGACCGTTGATACTTCCTCCTTCAATAGATGATTTGCAAAAAATCTCAAAACATGTACAACGCTTTGTACCGGGACCAATGGGTTCAACTGGAACAAAAGCGTACCTCAGAGACCTTGCGTTCAGATTGAGTGGTTATCCTAATGCTACGGTTGAGGATAAAATCAGTCTGATAAGGCTCACTTCGGACAGAGAGGTGTTCACCTTCATCGAGCGTCTACCTGATGCAACGAGAAGGGATTACAACCTTCTGTGTGAAGCTTTGATCAGAGAGTACGACCCCTGCACGGGACCTGCTGGTTTCCCAGCTGCTGACAAGGTCACGCAGGGCAAGCATGAACATCCAAAAGTCTATTACAAAAGAATCTTCCAAGCTTATTTTGGTAACAGAAATGAAACCGGAATGGAGGAGGAAGAAGGTTTTAAATTTGTTTTCAGCAAAAATCTCCACACTGACTTTAAAACGTCAGTGCAAATGATGGCAAATTTCAGAGAAAAATCCATCAATGAGATTAAACAGTGTGCTGTGAATGTGTTTGAGGCATGTTCTCATGCTAAGACGCCCATAGAGGTGTTTCCTGGTGTAAAGGTTAAACCCCACTCCCTAGGAATGGAAGGACGGCGTGGATCGACCCCTCCTCCTAAAAAAGGCGAGAAAAAGCAGTATTTTCAAACTAACAAACCGCGTAATGAAGGTCCACGCTGGGACAGAAAAGCTCCTCTTTCAGAGGATGAACGTGATTATCGTATATGGGGTGTGCGTAGGACGCAAAGATATGGGATCCAAGAGGACCCGTATTATCAGGGGAAGTCCGAAGAGGAACCCTCAAAAGACGTACCTAGCCCTCCCCGACCTCGGACGAAACGAACCGAGGCAATAAAATCACAAAAGTTCCAGGTACAATGCCCTACACCTCTGAGCTCGGAAGAGACAGAGACACTACTAAGGTTGTTAGAAACTTTGAAACGCGCTGAAATGGGATACCAACCTGGAGCACTGTGTAGTGATGTGATCGCTACTAAATCTGAGGGCGCGAATGACAACATTACAGATGTCGGTGAAACACACCAAGACATTATTGTTGTTGCCTCCAACAACCCCTCATCGGATGAAGGGGGGTAAACTCACACACAAACGATGATGAGTCATCGCAAGCTGAACACTCAGAACCTGATTTTCATGATTTTGAACTAGGCATTCCAGTTCTGGGAGGACTCCCAGATAACCTGGTACCGAGTCAAGAAACTGGGCCAGTATGGTTAACAAAACCAACACAGGCCATAGCTCTTTTCTCAACCGATGATGTCGACCAAGGACCTCAAACCTATGGTGTCTTACCCATAGACAGGTCCGACGACTCAGAAAGGGATTCGTTGGAGCTCCCCAAGGAGCAAGAACCCTTATCAGTCTCATCACAGATTGATCAGGTGGTCACTCAAGCCGACACTCTGACATCTGATGAAGAAAGAGACAAACTTCGCCAAGTTCTTTTAAAATATGAAAAGTCATTTTCACCTGACCCAGACATCATCCAACTTCAGATGTTGGATCCTGCAATTAACTCGATGATCCTGTATCTGACTGACCCAGACAAATACACTCCATCGAAAGTCGAACTGGATTCCAATCCAGACCTTAAAGTCCTCTATCAGCTGCGCAAACAGTTAAAACTACTCAAGGACAGCCTAACTTTAGCTCATGGAGCGACGTCCTCACCCGTGTTCGCGGTCTCCCATGACCGAAGGGGGGTGACGCCAGTTAGGGTAATGCTACCAGACGCGATAACGTGAGCAAATCTGACATTCAGAGTGAGTGGCGCACCGAAACGTCGTTTTCTAGTTGCTTAAGCACTACTTTTGTCAATGTTGAAACGTTGTTTAACTGGTTGCTTAGTCACTGTTTTTGTCGATGTTGAGACATCGTTTAATTGGTTTTTGGTATTGTTTTTGAACACCCCAAGTAAGAATGAATTTTGTGTGTAGTTTTAGTTGGAGACTGTAAAGGGTTTTAACTATGCCAACATGCAGTTCATTCGTTAAAATGCAATCTTTGCGTAGTCAATGTAGATTAATGCTACCTTAAGTACCATAATCTACATTGGTCTCACAACGCTTAAGCCGAACCTACTCGAACAATTCTATTCGGGGGGATAGTTAATTCTTTTTGATGAGTCTCGCCATAGACTTCCAAAAACATTTATGGGGAAACCAAACACCCAATCTCAAGTCGTTCGTCTAAAAGACAACAGACAATTGAACCAAACTATATTTTGCCATGTAAAGCTAACTTAAACCTAGTTAGGAATGGAAAAATAGTTTGGAACACCCTTCTATAGGTATAAATCCCTATTATTACCCTTTTCAGCATGTTCCATCCCTTAACTGGTAGTTGTAGCTGTTCCCAATCATAATAGCTTACACACCAGGTGCATATAGTTTAAGGCCTTATGTAAAATCCCCTTCATAAGCCCACCTTAAACCACATAATTGCATGTCACATTGAACCAGAACGGCACAGACTGGACGTCGCCCAGAGACGACCTTCGCTGGAGGAGACCTGCAATCCTGACGTTGGTCTCCAATCTTCATCCAGTGGCCGCATCTTCAGTTCAATCCAAGGGAACCCCTCTGTTTGCTGATCAATCAACACCTCCAATCGTTGTGGATTAATCGTTGTGGATTTACCGTTGTGGATTATATGACTTTTTCCAATGGATTACAGACTCTGTTTCCAAGGGGTTAAAGCATTGCTACAATGGAATTACCAACAACATTATGGAATTATCATCAACACAATGGAATTACCAAAAACATTGTGGATTACATCCTTTGACTTTTGTTTTCCTTGCTGGATTACATCAAGCTCAAGGACATTCGAAGGCGTAAGTTCAAGTTGGAATTCATCCCCATGGACAGGCGATGATTTCCAAAGGGGGGACTGTAGTGAACTAAGCCTCAGGTCAAAATCTGGCTTTGAGGGGCCTTC
>NC_056518.1:1181582-1185996 GCF_014905685.2 Nematolebias whitei
TTAATTGTTATCTAACTCATGTTTGCGTGTTCTTACTTGATCCTTTTGTAGTGAACCTAACCTGAAGTAATAAGCCTAAGGTCGAAACACTTGACCTTAAGAACTGACCAGATGGACAGAGACTGTTATTTCATTGATCTGCATCCAGAAATACAGTTTGAGCCATCTGGGGACTTTCTTTCTTGAATTAATCAAGTAGAAAAGACAATTCTCTATGATCATTACTGTTTTACAAATGTTTGATAATCAAATTGTGTTAGTTCACTCAATGTTACAGGTTGAAGAGAACTACTCATTTTTATTTTTACATAAACAGTAAGTAATGATTTTATTCCTCATTCAAAGAAGAAATCAGGTTAATATGCATTTCTTGATTTTCTGTCTTCAATGAGCCAGGTTGTAAGTATGTTAAAGGTCAGTTCTCGGTCAACTAAAATGTTTACTGAGAAAAAATGTCATGTTTAACTATTTGAGAAGATACAACAGAGTGAGACTCCACGAAGTCTGGGTTTCTGCAATAATCTTTCTGTCTGTTGTTGAACAATCTCATTCTCTGACCTCGAATTTGATAACATCTTACATCACAAACCACACCTTTTTCTGGTCCATCGACCAATCAAAAAGCTCTCAAATGACCCGGAAGTCGACCCATTTAAAATGTGGCAACTTCCCAGTTCATGTGGAAGTTGCTGAGATGCTGGAGTTGCTGAAGTTGCAGTTAGTTGCTGCAGTTGCTACGCTCAGGAATGAGTTCAACGAGAGAGTGCACAAAGTCTGAAGTCTGAAGCCAGACGCTGAAGATTAATGGAGCTAAAAAGAGTCTGAAGCTGCAGAGCTCTGAGAGTTCCACACAGAGTGCTGAAGAGTGATGGGAGTTCAGAGTTCTTGGATGCAAACGCGTTCAGGATGATCCAGAGACGTTTTGGGATTATAACTTCTGTTTGAAAACCCTCGTACGACTCTCGAAGGATTTCAGCTGCTCTCAACGGAGACGCTGAAAGAGTCAAGGAAGTATCCTATACCGAGCTGATTTATCATCAACCAGGTAACGATTCTACTTTGACCAAAGCGTACCGTCGCAAGCTGAGATCTGAAGGAGCGTGCATGTTTCTGGTCAAACAGATTAATTCCCTCACAAATCTCTCTGTAAGATAAATCTCCATTTCCATCTTAAACTCTGCTTTCTCTTAAAATCAGTACAGATATTTTAGAAATATCTGAAGCAAAATCCTCAATCACCGCCGTGTGATTGAAGTCTATTATCTGTGAAACTTGTCTGTTATTATTTTCATATTTTGCCAAATTAATGTAAATGTTTGATGTTAACTTTGATTCTGAAAATAAATGACCGCATTCATTTTGATGGGTCAAAGATAAATAACGTCTCTCGTTACATTTCTGTTAAAATTCAATGCACGACATTTACACAGTCAGAAAGATGAGGAACTCGTGAAAAAGTATGAATATATATCCTATATGACATACTACAGTTGGTGGCCCGTAACGTGCTCATAAATGACTGTAAATTCGTGTAAAGATTGATTTTTTTACATGTTGGCATAAAAGAAAAATAACAGTTTAACAGCTGTGCTGAAACGCAGCTCATGCTGCACCGCTTTGAAGTCAAAACGCTGCATGTTTTTAAGCGTGTTGGTCTGTGAAGCTCACAGGAAGCTGAAATAGTGTCATATGTCTTTGTGAAAGCTGAAATTGTACGTCTGTTATCGTAACTAAAAAGGTTTTGAGCTGGGTGAAAACGCTCTATTCTGTTTAAAGACGGTCCAGATGCGGTTCTGGACGGTTCGGTTCTGTTAAGTTCGAACGAATTGTTTTAAACGGTTTAAAAGACGTTGTGCCACGGAGCGCCGACTCCGCAAAGCTCAGAGTTGATTCGTTACATTTTTTAACAGAAAAAGTGCATTTTGACAGTTTAAAAGACGAAAAGTTGACGAATTTTAGTTCACGTGAACCTAGCATGCTAGTTGCTTTAACGTCGTGATTGGTTGAATATTGCTGCTGTGGAGCGCTCTGATTTGCTGAGAAGGTTGACTGACGTGGCTACGTCATCTCCTCTCAACCCTGCGCTGCTCTGTCATTGGTGATTTCAGTCACGTGACCCGGAAATGAAAATTCGTTTTCATAGGGAAATAAAATCTGCTTTTTAAAGCTGAAAAGCGCTTTAAAAGTGTATTTTGATACGCTGGTTAAGTTCTTCGAAGCATACTCGCTGAAATTTCGCCGCGTTAGAGTTTAAAATCCGTCATTAAATGATGTTTTTGAACAACGCTAGCGATGCTAATTTTTAGCTAACAGCTAACGACCGGATGAGTGACGTGTCACGTCACTTCCCCCATGTCGGAAATGAGCTTTGCCGTGCTTAAAATCACTAAATAAAGCTGCAATATTGTTCCACAAAACTCATGTTCATGCTATAAAGTCATGCTTGTTGAAAGTTTGCCACGTTTGTGTAAAAAATCCGTTCAGAAATGTTGGTTTTAACCGAGTCTAGCCGATGCTAATTTTTAGCTAACAGCTAACGACCGGACGCCACAGGAAGTGACAGCGACCCCTACTGGACAACACAAACAGTGTCTGAGCTAAAATTAATAAGGTTGTACTGACACCTTCTGGATAAACGTGAAGATCACAGGTTTTCACATCAGTTTTAGGTTTAAAGAGTGAAATTAAACGTTTTTATTTTTCTGTAAGGCATTTTTGAGTTAACAAACTTCCTCAAAGCTGAATAAACACTGTTATCTTGCATTTTAAAAGTTATAAAGGTATTTATGCAAAGAGCATTTACCAAAGAGACTTTATTCACTGGTAATCCCTTATAAAGGTACAAAATAAAGTTAGGAACTTTTAAAAAAAATAGAAACGGTTCAAATATTCACAGAGTTGAAAAGTTTACTCATTTTGCTTGAAAGATAATACACGTTTAATTGCAAAATCACTAAATAAGAGTAAACTTATCAGGAAAAGAAACTTTTCTGTTTAAGTTGCCACCTAAAAATAAATCTTCCTATTTAATTTTAAATAGAAGTGACTGACAGGAGGACAACAGGAATAACAGTTTTTCTGAGGAAGGACTGATTAATCCTGATACATCATCAACTTTTCTTTTTCTTTTCACCACTTGCTTCTATGAGTAACTGTTAAAATAGCAAATTTCTGGAACAGAACGGTTTAAAAAAACGCTTTAAACTGATTTGCTGTGAGACTTTTAGAAAATTGCAGGTTTATAAAAAATTCAGTGCTTTAGAGTAAAATACACTAAAAAGAGCTTGGTAACTGATATCTGTTGAAAAATAAGCACATAAAAGTAACACTGCCAGAGAGCATTTACTTAAATATTCATGAATTGGGGTAAAACCTGAGAAAGGTACCCACATTTGAATAAGTTGACTTATAACAGTACTTCTGTGTAAACCCAAAAAGCTAAAATAGTGTGAAAACTCATTGACTTGAATACAAATATTTACCTGTAAAATATCTGAAGCTTGCAACTGTTTTAAACAGATAAATTGCTACACAGTGAAAAACATGACAGGTGTGTTAGAAAAAGACTTTGACCCAAAAGGGATGGCGGACTGCTTGGAGAACGCATTAGCGCTTCTGACAGCGTCCTTACATCCATATATGAATCAGACAGAGCGCATGAACCCAAAAGAGTTATTGGACAATCTGAAGGAGGTTGCAGAAAGTGTGACCTCTACAGAAATCACAAAGTCAAGTTATGAAAAGCTGGCTAAAATTGCAATTTTGCTGAAAGAATCATTCTATAAGGCTGTTGAGAAAGCTGATAACCTCAAACAAAGGTTAGACAGTGAAATAGTGTTTGCTCAGAAAATTGAAGAATACGTCCTTCAATTTAAAAGTGAACACGAGGCCCGCATAAGAAAACATCATGAACAGATGTCTCAATTACAGCAAAATACAAGTGCAGAAATTGATTTGCTGAACAGCAAACTACAAGTACTTGAGGCGTCACTATCGGAAGCCAGGGATAAAGACCGAGCCTCGTGTGCAGATAACGATGTGCTACAAGCACAGTTACAGATCGCATTAAAGGAGCTGGACGATTGCAAGGCAGACAAGGCGGGGTTACTCCGACAATGGCTGAATTTACAAAGTAAATATCAGACATCACAGGAGCACCTGACAGCTTGTGAGGAGAAATTAGCTACAGCTACAAACCAGATTTCTGATATGGGGCGGGCTGGTCTGAGACTCAGAGACGAACAGTATCAGGGTCCGGGTCAGCCACAACCTCCCCAGACAGATGCTGTTGCACCTCTTCCTCCTGACACCACGCCGTTACCCCCACCCCCATTATGGGCGGTAGGGACAGAACTGAACCAATATGTACCTCTTCCTCCTGACACCATGCCCCCACCCCCACCACCATCACGGG
>NC_056518.1:1186096-1196347 GCF_014905685.2 Nematolebias whitei
GGATCAATATCAGAGACAAAATGCACAATTTATGGGAAGAATCAAAAAGAAAAGAGGCAATTAACTAAAAGATCAGCAGACCAGTAGCTAAAACAAGCAGAAATGAACTTAAAATACCAAAAGTAAGGGGGTAGGGCTTGGTGTTCCTGAATTAGGCTGTAAAAGTTGGATTAATTTAAAATAAAGGTGGAATTGGCTGATATTGGCATGAAACAGCTGTATTGTATCTGTGATGTTAGCAGGGATATCTGAATCTTCCAAACATTAGCTGACAGGAGCTTGATGTTCAGAAATTAACAGAAATACGTCAGTAGAAGTAAAAAACGCTGGAGTAAGCTGAATACAGCTTAAAAGGGGGAGGAGGTGCTTGGAGGTGGTACATCAACAGGGGTGATCGTGGCAGGAGGATATCAGAACGCCATTTTCAGTCACTGAACGTTGGGAGAGGAACTTCATACATCGTTTAAACTAGAGGAAAGGTAATGCATCGTTTAAAACAAAACCAGTAGGAGAGAGGCGGCGGAGTTAGATAATACGAGCACGCAGTTGATTACACCACAGCTGTCTGTTGCCAGACATAAACGGGGATAAGCTGTACAATCAGAGTTGATGGTGAGGAAGGAGGCAGTGACCTCGGGAACAGTTGATATGCAGCAATGGGTTGAATCTCAAGGCCAGAGGGGCATCACGTGTACGAGCTGTAATTAACCAGGAGATGGAGTCAGAGTGAGTCAGCTGGAGGTAAGGTTGGAACATCTCACTGTGTGGGAAGAGGTAGATGTTAGACAGCCAAAACAGATGGACAGCCACTCACTGAGTGGGCGAGGGAAAGAGGTGAATTGATAACAAACGTATTGAACATACAGGCGAAGGTGAAGAGCTGCTGACAGAGAGCTGATGACATGATGCAGAGAAGGAAGGTAGATGGTTGAGGTGTCAAAGAGACCAGGTGGAAGAGCAGCAAGGCTCACAGCAGTCGTGATGGGTTCAAACTGGTTTATCAGGGTGTGGATAGAAAGAGAAATGGAGTAGGGGTGGTCTTGGAGGAAGTGAGGCGTAGGTCTGACGAAGGCCTAAGAGGAATGATTCGTTGTGGTGACTTCTGAAAAGGGTAAAGCCGAAGGAAGCAGGACAAAATAAAACGAATAAACATCATAAACAGGTCAAATTAAGTTTAAACATTTCTGGATGACACATTGTTAACAAATTAGCCAAAATTACTTCTTGGAATTGACAATAAAATCAGGTTTTAAATTCAACTAAAAAAATGACAGAACAAAAAATAAGTAATAAACAAAATCCTTGACACTCGTAAAACAAAGAAACATTTTATTCTGGTCAAGAAACTCTTAACTAAACTCAAATTGAAATGCTTAGGTCAAATAAATTAGGAAACTAAACTCGAGTTGAAATACTTGGATTAAATTAATCAGTCTTAACTAAACTCAAATTGAAATACTTGGGTTAAATTAATCAGTCCACATGAGTTTATCACAGATTGAAAATGTTTAGCGTTTAGGAGCTGTTTCCTTCTAAGAGCTGCCGGAACTAGGTTAATTATGGGACAACAACAATTCTAGTGGGTAAATGACATGACTTTAACTTTATGACTTGAGATTTCACACAGGTCCTAGGAGTGCAAAAGGACAACAGAGATGTGTACATGGTGAGTTTAAGAAGTTGTACTTTGTGAACAAAGGTGCATGTAGACGTTTTTGTGCAGTGACAATGGACTCTGTGATGTCTTGAAGGGTACACATAGTCTTAATTGAGTTGAATTACAAGTATTTTGTTTGTGATACAGTGAAATAGCATAGTATGAGATGAAATGATTTGCAGATTTGTTATATAACAAGAAGTGATTACATATTATCATGCTGCCTAAACCTTTACAAGGTCTAAATGGATAATGTGGACCTGAGAGTGGACTTCACTGTCAGGTGGTGAGTCAAAACACATATTCTACAAGATGGAAGACATTGTTTTGAAGGGAATATCTTATGCAGTAGGGGTAAAGACTTAGATTGTGCAGTGTTTAATGGAAGTTTTCACTCTTATGTAATTGAGCGTTTAACACATCTGTTGTACAATCCAGGACACCGGAATGACTCCGTTGAAGGTAAACGCTGCAGTTCCAGAGTAGAACTTGCTAACAGATGATTAATATGGATAACAGATGAATGTTGAATCAGATTTTAATAATTGAATTGTTTATTTTTCCTTCTCAGCGGCCTGAGAGGACAGACCTGTGGATTGGGAAGATGAGTCTGGCTAGGCCCACAAAACACAGAAGTTAGCATTTAAATGCATATAGCATCCATCTGAGTTTTGATCGGGACTCTCTAGTGCTGGGTGCCGGATCAGAACCAGATGTGTTCAGGTGGGCGCTGAAGTTGGGTCTGTGAAACTGACCAATGAGACGGTTCAAAGACGTTGTCAGTCAAGCACAACTGACACAAGAACAAAGAACTTGTCAGCCAAGTAACGTGACTTTTCAAAGATCTAACAGTCCAACAGCGAACTGAATTAACTGTCCAGAGGGGGTCCTGGAGTTTGTCCACAGCGAGAATATCCAGTCAAGTCTTGCTGTATGCTGAGATATGAACTGTTGCACAAAGCTGAACTGGTCTCCAGACCGAGGGAGACAAACTGAAGACTGGAAGAAGAGCTGGTGGTCAAATCTGTCCAAGGTCACTAACATCAACTGCAGCCTGACGGAGGTGTCAACCCCACATTTGGTCTGTGATGGTCATCTAAGCGCCTTGGTGTCGTGATCAAAACTACAGTTGGCTTTGATAATAATCACTCACATAGACTCATTTTGAGACAGGTGACACAACATGACACAGAAGTACTGATGTGGGAGGGCTAGATGATTCGCCCTTCTCCAACTGCTCTGAGATGAAAATTGTTTTATTACCTCTAATGCTCCACACCCCTGAGCAAAATATTGATTTTTAGCTTTCCGTTTATACAGGTCAGGAAGTCTCGTTCAAGAGAAACTTGTACCTGAGACCTGATTTGGATGAAGTTCACTAATGTTTTCTAAAATAATACTGAATGATTGTCTTTGCCTTGAAGGAGCTCATTTGGTGGGTCTGGTTTGATACAAGGGATGAAATTTATTTAATGGTTGACTCTTTGCTAAATTATAGGAGAGCTTGGGTTGTATTTGGCTATTTGTTTGCAAAACCTGGGTTGAATAACAGTAGTGGAAAGATTAAAACTACACCATATTTTATAGTTCTGAAACTAATACTTAAACTGGGTGTTAGTGGTTTACGGAGGGTAATACTTCAGATTTGAAACAGAAAACTGTTTCAAAAAGTGGGTAGGTGAAGGCTGCTCTTAGCAGGGAACAGTTCATACAATGATTAGATCATTACAAAATATACAAAAATAACTTCTTAGGGTTTTATATTTTTTTTAAAAAGCCAGTAGTAAGTCTGAAGCATTTAAAGGATCATTTAGGATAATCACATTGACATTTGAAAAGCTGAATAAATCAGAAGCCTACAAAACGACATTGCACTTGTATATTGTAGATATCGGTTTAACAACAGTATTTTTTTCTTTCTTTGTTGTGATGTGTACAGATTCCAGAAAAGGGGGACGCCCCTAGCCTGAAGTGGATTTGTGCAAAGGTTAAGGGGAAATGGGGTGGTTCGATAATATTAAACGCAACTGACTTGACTGGACTGGACTGGACTGGACTTATAGTTTAATTGGGCTAATAAAAGGTTTCATGAACAAAGTATTTTAACCACATTTTTCTCGTTCTCTCTCCCTTTTATTTTTCCTCTTTCTCTCTTTTCCTTCCTTGCTCTTTCTTCCCTTCTCTAGCACAGACAGGTACCTGGATGGAAGATTAAATTCTTTTTTCTCTCACAGTGTTGTAGGTCAGTTGTTTTAAAACTTGTAAGGTTATATTGTACTTTGATGTTGTGCGCAAGCGATTTAATGAAGTTACTTCCACAGGCTCCAGAAGAAGGGAGGCCGGCGTGGGGGATTGCTTATTGCAGGGTGTTGTTGTGCATGTTTTAACTTTACTAATTGTAGGTAGACCTGTTGACTGCAAAGGTTTTGAAGGATGAAAGAAGAGACGAGAGAACACAGGTATCCCTGGAGAAGTCCAGTATGTACCTCATTTCAGTTTCAAGTGTATAGATGAATGTAAGAATAGCATTTTATTTCAGTTTTTCAAGTTTGTTTTATTATAACATTAAAGTGTAAGAGTACACACTAGCAGTAGCAATAATAACCATCAGGGTGTCCCATAATTAAGAAACAGGTTTTACTCACTAGGAAGTAACCACAGTCATTTTTCCAGGCCCACAAATGGGTCATGGATCCCACAGATAAAATAATCAAAAGGCCATGCAGGGTGTTTAACAATTCGCAAGCTTTGGTGTCCAGCTTTTCTCACCAGGAGGGAGAATCTCTGACCGAGGAGACAGACTCACATCGGACTGGGTCCTGCTGAAAAGAGGGACAGGACCCCACCAGGTGGTGGAGAGAACATCACACGCCATCAGTCTCCAGAATGAGAGTGACACCTGTTACGACCACAACCAGGGCACCCCTGGAGAGTAGCGGAATCGATTGCTGGACCTGATTGAGGCTGATCTGCTGGAACATCACCTCCCCACTACACCTGGAGGAAGTGACAGGACCTTCGTGGGAGCTCATTCTTTGCCCCTTTGTTCTGGTAGGAAAAAGGCAGTAGCAAACGTTGGAGAAGGAGTCTCCACTCTGCCTAAAGTCGGTCAGTCAGGTGGATCGGGTAAGGACGAAGATTACCAGCCCTGACCGTGAAGAACAGAAGACGTGTCAAACTGATTTTAGTTTTGTCCCAATACACACACGTCATTTAGAATGTTTAATCAGACTGATAAGGTTCTGAGGACTTTACATGAAGATATCTCCGCGGGCCGAATCCCGCCGAGCACCAAAGGACCCTTGTGGATGAACAAGGCCTCCCACCGCAAGCTCAAGAACTGAAGACCTGCTAGATAGTACTGTTTAAATTGAGGGTGTTGGCTTTTCCTGTTTAATATGAGTGTCTAGTCTTTCCTTTCAGTCATTCTGAAAAATAACCAGAGAAGGGTCGTGGATTCAATTGGAAACTCTTAACTATTCAAAATTTTACTCCATTCAATTGGGCATTTTATCATTCTAAAATCCCACGAGGTATTTTAAAGGTGGTTTAAAAAGAGGTCAATTTTGGTATTGGGGTGGAGTTTTACTTATTTTAGTGTGGGACATTTATCTCTTACTAGGAGTGTTGTAGTTTTTTCATATTTTTATAAAGGTTTATGCACTTGGTATTTTTTTACAGGTTTTGAAGGGTTTGAACCAGGGGTCTGGTCCAGGACCCCTGGAGGGTTGCAGTAAGTTTCGGTCATTTCCATCTGGACAAATCCAAAAAGGGGTGATCTCCCATGAAATGGGGAGATCAAAAGAAGGAATGTTGGATTTCATATTTTTATACCTTTTTATATTTCCTATCAAGCATTCAAATGTCATGTTATACAAAGTGTGTGTGTGTCTTTCTTCCAGGGTTGCACTATATTTATAGAAAATGTTTGCTAATTCTAACTAGTTGACCTTTAAATATAATCTCATATTAGCTAAGGATAATTTTACAAGTTCACATTTGATATATTACAAGCAATCAAATCATGCCAGATAGCAGACTGATTAACATAAATAAAGTTAGAACACATTTCTTTAATTTAGACAATATAGTTTGACTAAATAAGATCCCTCAGGATCTCTCTTAATAATAACCATTGACATTTAATCATTGTTGAATACAGGGTCGGTTTAGCTGAGAGGACACAGAGTTAATTGTCACAGTAAGCTACAACAGCAAAAGTATAAAAAGGATCAAGTAAGAACACGCAAACATGAGTTAGATAACAATTAATAGTTATTAATTATTCCTAGAAATAAACAACTTTAACTCAAATCATTTGGTATCACTAAGGTATAATCACGTTAAACAAACAGCTAAAACGAACGATTTCAGTGAGGCAAAACTTCTTATCTGAAATGTAGATATTAACGTCCTTGAGGGGGCGGGCTAGAGTCGTAACCCTAGCAACAGAAGCTAAACCAATCAGAAAGCTAGCCTTCTCAAACTGACACACGCCCACCGAGCATTTCCGGGAGGTGCACACCGAGACGGTTCGTTCTTTAATGCTCCAAAATATATGCATATATTTTAATAATGTAATTGTTTGTCTCTGAATATCTGTAACCCATGTTTTGTCAAATAAATCTTTTATACCGAGGGCGACGTCTCAGCTGTTTTGAACACGACGTGGTAGCCAGCCACGACAGGAGAAAAAATATATCATTATGAATAAAATAAACTTTTTTGTTAAAACGGTGTGAGTGCTGAACAAGTTGAATCTAAAAGCAGAGAAATGGTAAAAGGGATAAAACACAAAAAAAGCAGAAGACAGCTATAACAGGTACAAAAACCGAACATGAGCAATAAGAGGTTTTTGTGTTGTTTCTTTCAGTAGTTCTTGGTGCAGCGCCCCCACAGGCGAGCGGGGGAACAGGTTGGTTCAACAGGTTGGCTCGACTGCACAGTGCAGTGTGAATGCAAACGCACCAGCTCAAATGTAACAAAATGTTATGAATATTGGTCCCGAACCGAGTCCACCGGACTATCAGTTGTGAAAACAAAGGTGCAGAGCAGGGGTTGTTCTAGAATCTGACCTCTGTGGGTGCTTACGATGGCTCTTGGCTTGAACAACACAGTGGCCATTGGCATCAGAAGCATTTGAAAGTGGGGGGGACCCATCAGTGTGTGTGTGTGTGTGTGTGTGTGGGTTGGGGGGGGGGGGGGTCTGGAGGTCCTCCACAGAAAATTTTCAATAAAGTAGATTCTATTTCCTGTATTCTGGTGTATTATAACAGGTTTTTAAACATTTACCTACATAAATACTTTATTTGATAACTATTTTAGAAAGCATGGCACAACAAATAGTGCTAAACTAGCAGCGCAAAATAGACGTGCTAGCTAAGATGCTACAAACGTAGTGCTCCGCTTCACAACAAAATCAACTGATCATAACAAACAAAGACTAAACTTATGCGACCAAGTTACAACATATATCTACATTTAAAACACAAAACAATCACAACTAGTTTCAAGCATTAACCTTTAATTAACCACTAAGCATACAGAAAATGGAGGATTTACTGATACCTTTGTACGGATGAACATGTGGTACTTCCTGTTTATAACTGCATCTTTTACTTTTTTCTAGACTCAGTTTAGGTTTTGAAAATGAAATAAACTGTATTCCACCCTCTGAATACCCAGAGTAACAGTCTAAATACATTTCACTGACATTTAACCATTTTTACAAATGATCTTTCACAAAATCCCTCTGACTGCAAAGTGTTAATAGGGGGCCAAGATGGTGTAGAGGCAGGGCAGCGAACTCGGAACAGAAAGCCCCAGGTTCAACCCCCAGTGAGTGCACATCTGGTGGTGTCTCTGAGCAGCACACCCTATCCTCAAAATGCTCCCCAGGTGCCCTCATCAGCCACCCACTGCTCCACCTGGTGGTGGATGGGTTAAATGCAGAGATCCAATTTCACCATTTTATGTGAACATACAATGATGACAACACATAACACACTATTATTATTATTATTATTATTATTATTATTGAAGGTTCATGGTTCAGGGGGCCGAGCAAGATGGCGGCGTGAGTGGTCACTTTTAGCAAGCTCTCCCGAAATTGTTTAAGTAAGGAGCTAGCAAGGTTACATTAATGCAAGAAAACATAAACCGATAAATCCGCTAAACATTTCAAACATTGTGCTTTAAAAAAAGTGTAGAAGAAAAAAGAAGACGTTTTGAAACCTTATAATGGCTGCAAATGGTAAGTGCAAATCCATTAGCACAGAAAATACACCAACTAAAATGTCAGCTAAAAGTCACAAGTCGATGGAAGACCCAGACTTCGCTGAAAACGTCATAGCATCTACAAAGCTGACGGTAAACGAGAGAGCGGACGGTCTGCAAGCAAATATAAACGTCCTCAAAGATTCGGTGGAGTTTATCCATGCAGAGATGAAAGAGATGCAAGAAAAGATGGTGGAAACCATTAAGAGAGTTGGGAAAACAGAAGAAAAGGTGCTGCAAATGGAAAACAAGCTGCTTGAAAGTTCACGTTATAAAAGAAGATGGGACCTGCGTCTTTCGGGAATAAAAGAAGAAGGAGAAGATGTCCGTAACAAGGTTATTTCCATCTGCCAGAAGAAGACAGGATGTAAAGAAAAACTACCAGATGTTATTGACAGCGTGCACCGGCTGGGTCGCGTTACGAGCACGGGACGTCCTGGAGAAGTGATCACCCAGTTCTCCATGAGACACCACAGGGACAGCAGTCATCGTTTGTGAAAGAAAGCAACCTGCGTTTCAAGGAGGACTTGTCCCCTGAGGACCATTAGAGAAGAAATGTGCTGTGGCCACTGGTGGAAACAGCACGAGAAGAAGGAGAACATCCTTCTCCATCGGCCCCAGGGCCTTTGTTGTTGACAGAGGAGGGAAGAAAATCAAACTTGAACCTTCTAAGGACTAGAAGATATCCTGAACATCACAACTAACACTTGAGTCATAATGGTCACGTATTGACGAAGCTCTGATTATAAACTTTATTTCTCTGGTGGGAGAGTTTGTTAGATGTTTTATTTTTATTTTTGTAAATTCATTCTCAGGGTTTAAAGGTAAAGCTCTTAGTAGTATCATTTCTTTTTTTAAAGTTATTTCACTCAATGCTTGAGGGTTAAGGAACAACATCAAAAGAAAGGCAACTTTTTTATATATAAAAACTTTTAAAGCTGATTTTTGTTTTATCCAAGAAACTCTTTGGACTTGAAATGACACAAAACTGTGTAAAACTCAAAGTGGGTGACCTGTGGCTGCTGGCACTCGCCTCTACTCACCAGCAGGAGTGGAAATATTACCAAACAACTGGAGTGGACATGTTTTATGCTCACTCCCAGATACATGAGGGCATTTTGTTTTATTAGTCGTATCAGTAAATGAGGAAACACTTTTATTGGGTTCAAAGGCTAATACAAATCTAAACACAGTTCTAGAAAACTTTACATCAACTTTTGGTCTGACTCATGTCTGGAGACAAAAAAACAAATCAAAAATTGAATTTATGTATCAAAACAAAACAGGCTTGTCTAAATCAAGAATTGATTTCTGGCTGGTGTCTGATTTAAAAACTGATGAAATTAAATCTGATATTCTTCCAGCTCCTCTATCAGACCACAAACTTATTATAATTGAAAAAACGACATCAAATCAGTACAGAAAAATAAAAGTACAGCTTCCTGGAAACTCAACACTTTTCTGTTAGAAAGTAAAGCAGTGGAAGAAAACATTGAACAAACAATAATCAAGTATTAGAATAGAGCTGGCAGTCAGAAGACATTTAGTAAAAACTCTTCAAATATGAACTTAGAAAACTGTTCATGAAAACTGGAGCTGAAAAGGCACAAAAGAAACAAAAAATAGAATCGGAGGTAATAAAATAAATCATCCTATTAAATAGTATTTTACCAGAAAATGTATCTGAAGAACAAAATATTAGGTTAAACCAGTTACAACTGAAGCTGGACAATAGTTACATTTCCAAAGCTAAAGAGCTTAACTACAAAGTCCATGCTCAATAATCCAGGTATAAAATAAAATGATAAAATAAAGGTGCTTACATTAGATCGAGACAGAACTGGTTGGAAGAGGGAGAAAAAACTCTTGTTACTTTTTTTAGATTAAAAAAAGCATCAAATATGTAACAGAATTATAAAACTTCAAAATAAACAACAATAAATGTGAAGACCCAGTTCAGATCTCTGCCTTCTGTGAAACTTTCTTCCAAGAACTTTATCAGTCAAGACGTTCTGATGAAACTAACACAATTTATTAACTCTTTGAATAAAATACAACAAATGAGTCAAATTAACAGAGAGCAGCGTGATTCCCTGATTACAAGTGAAGATATCCAAAAGTCCATCAACAAACTGAAACAAAGTACCGACCGTCTCAATGCAGAATTTTATAAAAAGTTTTCAGTACAGCTCTCACCATTTTACATCAAGTTTATCTTGAACGTTTGGATTCTGGATCACTTCCACCAACAATGACCCCAGATCTCATTACACTGATCCCTAAACTGATCCCTAAACTGATCCTTAAACTGATCCTTA
>NC_056518.1:1196357-1197030 GCF_014905685.2 Nematolebias whitei
CCCTCAACTGATCCATAAACTGATCCCTAAACTGATCCCTAAACTGAGCCTTAAACTGATCCCTCAACTGATCCCTCAACTGATCCTTAAACTGATCCCTAAACTGATCCCTAAACTGATCCCTAAACTGATCCTTAAACTGATCCCTAAACTGATCCCTAAACTGATCCCTAAACTGATCCATAAACTGATCCTTAAACTGATCCATAAACTCATCCCTAAACTGATCCTTAAACTGATCCCTAAACTGATCCCTAAACTGATCCTTATACTGATCCTTAAACTGATCCCTCAACTGATCCATAAACTGATCCTTAAACTGATCCCTCAACTGATCCCTCAACTGATCCCTAAACTGATCCTTAAACTGATCCATAAACTGATCCATAAACTGATCCCTAAACTGATCCCTAAACTGATCCCTAAACTGATCCATAAACAGATCCCTAAACAGATCCCTAAACTGATCCCTAAACTGATTCATAAACTGATCCCTAAACTGATCCATAAACTGATCATTAAACTGATCCATAAACTGACCCATAAACTGATCCTTAAATTGATCCCTAAACTGATCCTTAAACTGATCCATTAACTGATCCTTAAACTGATCCATAAACTGATCACTAAACTGATCCCTAAACTGATCCATAAACTGATCCCTAAACTGATC
>NC_056518.1:1197040-1198097 GCF_014905685.2 Nematolebias whitei
TAAACTGATCCATAAACTGATCCCTAAACTGATCCCTAAACTGATCCCTAAACCACAAAAAGACAAGCTTCTTCTGGACAACTGGTGACCAGTCACATTACTCCAAAATGACTCTAACATTACTGCAGGTTGTTTTTCTAAAAAAAATTCAAGTGTCTGGAAGAAGAGGTTGATGAAAGTCAGTCTGGATTCATAGCAGGTAGACGTATAACTCATAACACCAGACTGGACCTGCTAGATGACTTAGATTTAATAGAGGGGGATGGTTTCATATTGTTTCTGGATTTTTTAAAGCCTTTGACACTGTTGAACATGCATTTCTGTTTAAAGCATTAGAAGTATTCGGATATGGACAAGTCTTTATTAAAAGCTGTCACATGTTAAATAAGAACTGTAATGCATCTATAAATTGTCACACGGCTGCTCCTATAGGTTTTATTTGAGAAGGGGTCTCAGACGGGGGGGGGGGGGGGGGGTGTCCTGTCTCCCCATACTTGTTTCTTCTGGCCATGCAAATTCTCTCTGTTAAAATTACAGAAACAAATTACAGGAATTAATGATGCAAACAGAAGTATTGTAATTTCCCAGCTTGCTGATGACACAGCACTAATTTTAAAGAATAAATGTGAAATAAAAAACAACTGAAATCATCAAGACCTTTTCCAAGGCCTCTGGTTTGACTCTAAATCTAAACAAATGTGAATTACTTTCTGTTAAATCTTCTTTAAAAGGAACCTTCCTCAACATACATATAGAAGACAAAGTTAAATAGTCATGATCATTAAAGATCAAAATGTAAGACCAACAGAAAATATTAACCCCATAATTCAAATAGTTGAGCAAAGATTGAATCTGTGGCTCCAGAGAGATCTCTCTCTGTTAGGACGATCCTTATTAGTCAAAGCAGAAGGTGTCATGAACCAGAGGCCGGATCGCAAACAACAACAACAACCACTGAGAGGGTTAAAAGATTTATTGTGAAGTAAAGTAAAACTCTGGAGTAGGTCCGGTTCTGGGCTGGTTCCGATCTTCTGATTGGTAGTTCGTGATTGGGTAG
>NC_056518.1:1198197-1199159 GCF_014905685.2 Nematolebias whitei
AAGAAATAAAGGCTTCTTAAAGAAATAAAGGCTTCTTAAAGAAATAAAGTCTTCCTAAAGAAATAAAGGCTTCTTGAAGAAATAAAGGCTTCTTGAAGAAATAAAGGCTTCTTAAAGAAATAAAGGCTTATATTTCATTGTGTGTGTAATGAATCATTGAGTTTCACTTTCTGCAGTGACTGACAATTTTTTAAAAACTTTTTCGCGATATTATACATTTTTTTAGATGCACCTGGCAACAACAAAAGTTTTAAGATTTGCGCTGCGCCTTTACTTCCGGTGCGCATTTCCGTCGTAATGACGTCACTTCTGGATGTCAATATGCGGCTTGTTGCGGTCCTGGGAAACCGAGCTGCCTGGAAGATGTATCCCAAGTAGCCGGCGAAGACTGCTTCACCGTCGTCACCTCCAGGGAACCTGCCCCGTGGTTAGGACGAGGAGAACCCCGCTCACAGCTCGTCGGCTCGGCTCCTGAAGCAGCGCGCGCCGGCCTCCAGCAGCCATCTTTTTGTCGGAGAATGTGCGGCGCGACGCGGTGGGCCTGCTCAGGCTCTGGCCGGGGCCGGAGCTCGTTGACGCTCACGGCTGCGCTCCTGCTGTCGGCTGCCGTGCTACTGTCCGGGCTGAAAGGCTTCACGGAGGCGAAGGAGTGTGACAAACCGTGCCTGAACGGCCAGTGTAACGTCGCTGCGGGCAGCTGTGTGTGCTTCCCCGGCTGGGTCGGGGACCAGTGCCAGCACTGCGGAGGGAGGTTCAGGTACACAAACCGAACACACCGATAGGTTCAATAAAACTGCTGGGACCAGTAAGAGAAGTGTCAGCCAGCAGAGCCGCGGGCTCCTGGATCTTTGAGACAAATGGTTGTTGTTCCTAAGGCCAGTTTGTAAATCAGAGCTGTCAGTCAGACTCAGGGATGAAACACTTGACTACTGCAGCTTCCATCATCACCACCCAGCTCTAAG
>NC_056518.1:1199169-1219104 GCF_014905685.2 Nematolebias whitei
CCATCATCACCACCCAGCTCTAAGACACTGAAACATGGTTCTGTAGAGTTTAAGGATATGAGAGGAATGCTTTTCAAAACTACTACTACTTTATTTATAAACCCCTTTAAAACAACCACAGCTGCAACACACCTGGTGACTTCTTGACTTATTAATTCAATTTAAAAATATTTTATTCCTCCCAAAGGGAAATGACATGCTGTAACTCATCATCAGTTTCATTAAAGAGATGTTCTAGATGCTGAAGGCTGTGTGCAGGAAGGATCTCTTGTCCTACAGCAGATCTGAAGAAGCCTCTGACTGAAGACACTCTGTTGTTGTATGACAGTCTGATGAAGAGGATGCTGAGGGTTGTCTTACGCTCGTCTTGTCTTTAAGTAGTTCTGGAACCTTTGCTGGTCTTTAAAACATGGCTTGACCAAGATCACTTATTAACAAAGCTTTCATTTAGAAAATTATATTAAGGGATGATCAAACTCAAACTAAAGGCCTGACTTTTATAGACCTTTTTAAAGCCCAACAATCAAACTTTATGACCTACAGCCATATACTGAAATGGTTTATTGTAGAAGTCACAGGACAGGAAATAATCATAATTTCCACCATCACACACATAAGACCAAGCTTTTCTTGAAATTCATATCACCATCAAACCAAATCATCAGGATTTTAAACTAAGACAATTCATCTTTGAGAAATGATAGTCGTAGCTGTTTTGTTTAAACCTTCAAAATACCATCATGTATGATTTATTTCAGTATCAGGAGATGGCATATTTTAGGTATGTGTTGTGTGAATTACATACATTTTAGATTTAATATGTATAAAACTGACGGGGTTCTAGCTGTTTTTGGGTTGGTTTATATCAGATAGCTCGGCTTGTATTCATTACCCACCATTCGTTCTTGCCGAAATCGGACGCTTCTCCCCTCCCTCTCCGCTTTGCTGCTCTGTCTGTCTGTGAAACTGCTGTGAGCCTCTCTTGCATTTCTTCAAAACCATAATTATGGACTGTTTTGATCAGTTGGTCCCTCAACTCAATTTACAACATTTCTTCGAAGAGAAGACAGGCTTTAGGCGAGCCGATTTACCCTGTTGGCACGTACGCAGCTGGATATCTCATTGACTGGAAGACTTGATGATGTGTCTATCTCTGCTGCCATCTGTGGATTTTAAGGACACATATTTAATTGGATTTTCGATAACTGGTTCCTGCTTTTTGGATTCGGCTGGCTACTGGTTTTTTCTACAATCAAGGAAGTCGTCAGCAGCAAATTTGGACCCGATCATGCTGCTTGCCTTTATGATGGCTTGGTTCGTGTCTCGAGTACCCAGACTCAAAAGCTTTGGGCTGAATGGATCAGATCTCTGGGATTTTATTCAGTCACGTTCCAACAGTGTGACCATGTAATTTGGACATTTCGGAACAGAGTGGACCAACACAGACTCAAGGTAGATGTCATTAAGTTCTGCCTGTCCCCAAAACAATTGTGTGTTTATCTGAATTTGGCTCCCTTGGCTGTCCTTGAAGGCCATCTTATCTGAATTCACCTGGAGAAAATGTGATCTGACGCTCACCACCCCCTCCCTGAGAAATTTCCAATTGATAACCAGATGAACCAGCTGAATAAACTTTGTGTCATCATTTCAGGACTCTTGGATTCTCATAGATGTTATTCTTGGCCATTCTTCGACATACCTCGAGAATGTTTACGGATCTCACCGGAGGACATTGACTGATTATTATATCCTTATCAGAGTCAGAGTCAGAGTTTCTTTATTGTCATTCGCACCTCATGTGGTACATGTGGTGGAGCGAAATTATGTACACAGGGTCCCAGAACTCTTACAGTGACCTCGAGAGCATCTATGGACATTTCTCACCGCTCTCGTTTCCCCCCTCTGCAGAATGTCTATGTCACTATGTGCTTGTTTGTGCGAGGTGTTTTTTAATATCAGAGATTTTTCTTCTCAGCCAAGAAGAAAAAGTCTGATAGGATTTTTTTTTTGCCTCCAAATCCTACATGTGTCCAGTTTCAGTACTTTTTGTCTGTCTAAACAGATCTCACTTGTAAATGAGTCTTCTAGGCTCAATGTGACTTATCTGTCTAAATAAAGGTTGAATGAATGAAAACAAATGAAAGGTGAAGCAATATATCTAGTGAATTCTTATCATGAAGACTTTTGTAGCTAAAACTTGTCCCTGACACATGGTACTAACAAACTGTGTTGTGTCTTTAAGCTGTGGACCTTGACAGATTCACTCAGACTAAAGGGCCTTGCATACTCCATCCGAAGAGGTGAAATCGTCTTTCAATGGTGTAGTTGTGTGACGAATATCACACTGTTTTGTTAACAGAGCAGCTTCGCCCGCTCCTTGTCGACACCAGGTCCGGACCAAAATTTTTCTCACAGGTGTGCCCGTCAAGTATTTTGTTGGTTAGAGGTTTGTGGGCATGTTCGTCAATGTGGAAATGCGCTCGGGCACTTGTATGACTCTTCAAACACAAGCAGAACTGGTTTGTTCCACTTTGGAGTAAGCTGTTGGAGGAAGAATCAGTTTTGTGTTGTGTGTTTCTTTGACTGATGAAGCCTTCTGGATGGAAGGTGAAACGTTTCAGCACAAAAAGTCCAGATGAGCTGACTGAAAAATATTGGATTTTATACCTGGATTATTGAGCATGGACTTTTTTTGACTCTTCAAACACACTAAATTAGTCAATGGTCAGAACCTCCTGGATGGAGATATTGTGCAGACATTGTGTTTGGAGGAGTCTTTCTGATGAAAAGTGTGGTGCTTTCTTCATGAAAGATTTGTGGCCAAACGGCAGATGCATGGATGGAGTTGAGACCTTGGTGGGAAGAAACCCTTGTGGTGACGTATGGTACACCAGGAGGGGTTTACCAGAAGCTCTGTGTCTCGTGAACTTTGAAAGGTGTGTGAGAAAACAAACGTTCTGCAACCATGTGACCGTGAGTCAACTGTTCGGCTTTGGTTTTAGTACGTCGGGACCTTCAGCCAGTGAGGACTACGTCCACCCTGTTGGACATCCTGTCACAATAACACCAACTAGCTCCAAATATCAACTTTTACCCTCATCCATGTTTTTTTCTTTCAGCTTCAAAATGTGAACTGGTCATTTTACTGGATGGTGTTGAGCAAGCACATCTGTGTAGCTCAAAGGTGTCCACAGAGGTGTGTTCAGTGGGCTGGTGTGGGTCAGAATGTTTTTAGGAAAATACACATTTTCTGCTTTGTTTAATTTGATACTCAGCCATGCTGTCTCAGCTCAGAGCCTTCCTCTTTAGGTGTGAAGTCAAACTACAAGAGGCCTGCAGGGGTACACATGGTCAGCAGCAGATCGTCATTCAGAAAAAGAGTCTAACATAAGCCTGGCTAAGTGCTGAGCACATCTGAACAGGTTTATAAAATAGTTTGTCTAGGTTTTGGTTAAAAACTCTGTTGATGCACTCTGGTTTCTGATCTGAGCACCAGCTGGATCCAGCAGAGACACAGACCTGATAACATCATCCGCAGCAGACAGTTTACATCGCTTTCTAAATCGTGAGAACACAGTCTGAAACTGAGAAATGCTGTAACCACCTTAAACTTAATTCTACCTTAAGTTGTCCTATGCATGCTCAGTAGTAACAAGGTTGAGTCAGGTCATCTGGACAGATTATTTTTTGTTGAAATGTCAACTTGGTCAACAAAGAAGAATCCGTCCAGTGGACCTGACTCAACCTTGTTAGAGCTACCGTAAGTTTCAACCACATTTGCAACTAAGAAGTTGTACTGTTCTTAGTATGTGTAAAGAAATCTGCTGACTGCCAGTTTGAAACCAAATGATAGGTAATGTGAGGGATTGCAGCAGCAGAACAAGGTTGAGTTGGCATAAAAGAAGAAATATTGTGTTGAGGGTTTGTGGCTTTTCTGTGCTCATATGATGTATCTCTGACTTGCCTACTTCTGTATTTCTTTGTGCACAGGTGCATTAACCAGTAGATGTGCTTCTTTTGTCCAGTTAAACATGCTTAGACCAGAGTTTGTTTCTGGTGCTGTGTGGTGGGCCACAAACATGGATGTTTTCTCAGTGGCTCTGGCACCTGTTGCATAGAAACGTGAATGCATGTCTTTGTAACATGACACTGCATTGTTTACACTTGCCATACAAAATCATCATTAAATCTAAGTGCTCAGCAGAGCATCCCTTCTGCTTTACAGGAGGCCGCTGTCCCGAGCTTCTTCTGTGTTTATCATTTGTCAGGTGTAGATCTTGCGTCTGGTGTCTTATTCTTCCATCCGTCCATTATCTTTACCTGCTTCTAAGGCATTTACCGGTAGACTTCAGGAACAGAATGTCAAGAACATTTTGTAGTTTTAACACTACAGCATACCTTAAAACCAGTAATCTGCCATGTCCCAGTCAAACTCTTTTTTAACTTAAGGAGAATAATTATTTTGTGGGAGTTCATTTAGGACATTTCAGCAGTTAAACACCACTTACAAGTTGCAGAGGCAGCATAAGAGCATTGCTGTCACATAGTGTCGTACGTTTGACTTGTGAAGTTGTGGTTAAAGTAACAACACCCTTACCCTTGGACTTTTGGCCTCCCAGCCCAAACCACTGCCTTGGACTGTATCTGTATAAGGTCTGTACCTTGGCAGCCATGGCAAGTAAGCTTTCATAAACAAGAACAGTGTACCTGGATCCAAATAAAAGATTAGACGATATGCAACAGGGATCTAACAAGCAGTTCTTGTTATGAAGGTTGAGGGGTGATATGCATTCTTTCAAATAATTCTGGTGACTGGTCCTTTATTATTACTGTGTTTTGAACTTGATTGCCCTGAGATCAGTAATGACACAATCTCTGACTGCATCTAAGTATTCCTTGTGTAACTGTACAATCCCCTCTGCCGCTGTGTCATCAAGCCAGAGTCGACCAGGCAACAAGAGGCTGCACTGTACAGTTCAGACTGTGTAAGCTGTTTTTTTTTAAATCACATAAATAGTAATTGTTGTGAACATGAATCATTTTCAGCCACTTTGTTGCTCAGTCATTCACTAAACTGTGTAAAGTGACATAAAGCAGCTGACTGTGTTTACCTGAACTTGCACTGATCTGGTGACTGCATTTCACTTTTAATATATTCCATTATGACATTTATTTAGCAGTAAATTTGTCAGTCAGTATTTTTAAAGTATTAGGAAATTTAATAATCAAAATGAGGTGTCAAGTATTTCAAAGGGTGCCATTGCATATGCACTTTACCTTCTCAGTAAGAGGCAGCAGGCGGCGATTTCGCCTACTGACGATTTTTTTCCCTTTTGAAGCTAATCGACGCACCAACGCATGATAGTCACATGACCAATTTTAGTTGCCCTTTGGTGTTGGAAAGACAGCCTCCCAGCGATTTCTTTACAGTACAGTACAGACAGTACAGACAGTACAGACGTCAAACTACACACCAGTTGATAAACTGTGTTGACAGTAAAGTAAAACAGAGTTATGATAAATAATCCACACCACATCTTTTTCTGAAAATCATCGTCATATCTGAAGCGCATTAGAGTGAGAGGCTGCAGCAAAGACGGGCAGTCTCGGGGACAAAAAACCCCCATCACCCTCCACTTTCACCTCCCATCCCCGGCTGAAGAGATAATCAACCTCCTCCATCTTTTCTGACGTAGGCTCAAACTTATTTGTCAAGCACCAAAAAAATCTACACGAAGAAGAAGAAAAAGATGTGGAAGTTGAATTGAGTTAAGTGCGATAAAGACAGCGAGAGCAGGAGTGAGTCATGAGGTCTGAGAGATTTGTGAGCATGTTTGGGTTTTATATTAAGGGTGTAGTTTAGTGTTTAGTCAGTTTTAGTGTGGTTGAGCTAAAACAATGAGATGATTTTAAACATGAGGAGCTGCAGACCCAGAGGAGGACGGAACCACCGAGTCATAACTTCTCAGGCAGAGGAGAGGATCATGAATGAGAAAAACTGTCCGAGTCAGACAGTAAGGTCTTTGATTGTGAGGAGATGATTTGCTTTAAAAGAGGAAGAGTGGACCGAGCCCCACTAGGAGATGTGACTGCGCAGAGGAGAGGGTCCAGAACCCCTCTGACTGGGTCAACAGAACCAAGCATCAGTTGTGACCTCTGGAGAACAGAGTGTAGTGTGTCAAGGTCAGCTTGACTGTACCGTCACTACAATTATATTTAAATAACAGGTTCTCTCTTTTTCAAGCTAATTACAGCCATGTGACAGAAGTAACTGTGCGTAGATGGTTTAATCAGTGACATGAGACGTTAATTTTCTTTGACCCATCATAATAAATGTGGTAATTTATTGAACAGAATCAAAATTTAACATCAAAACATTGTACACTTGATTAGCTGAACTGGTTCTGATTAATAAAACTTGGCACGTTTTACTTAATAAAAACAGACATTTCTGAAGACATCTGGATTAATTACTGGCAAAATAGAGGAGTTTAAAGGGAGAGGTTTGAAGGAAGATGTATGTCTGTGGACCAGAACAACACGCTCCTTTCAAACGCAGCTCGCCCTCGGTCCACTTAGTGCGTGAAGCTCGTGACGACTCTTTACCTTGGCAGAGGATGGGTCCGCTACGGTCAAGAGGTCCCTGGCACGCTACTTTTCAGCGTCTCCTCAGGGCGGCTGCGACTCGGCAGAAGTCGTGAGATACTCCATTCTACAGAACAAACTTCCTCAGAAGTTGTAGGGCATTCGCCGGGTGAAGTCACAGCGAGGCGCTGTGACCACAGCAGAGATGGATGACTCCATCAGATTGAACTCCACTCCAGAACTCCAGAACTCTACAGAACTGCTAGAACTGCATAGTTCCAGGAAGTGTCGACTTTTAAAGAGTTCTGCTTCCGGTCACTTTAGTACGTCCTGATTGGTTGAAGCAACCAACAGGGGTGTGGTTCTAGTGATGTCAGAGGGTCATTACAAGTCAAGAAAACAGCAGGAATATTTTGAGAACGGTTAGTTACAGACGAGAAAATATTTTGGAGAAATGACAGACTTGCAAGTGCCAGTTTTCTTATTTACTGTCTGAGAGTTTTAAAAACACGACACTTTGTTCCAATAACTTCCCTCCTGACTTTCGACCGACATCACTACTTCTTATTTCAGACAGAAGATCAAAAATGCATAATTACTTTGTAAAATAGACATTTAACTTGATTTCTAATTTAAATGAGCATTAAAAAATCATTAAAACTGTTTCACAGTTGATTTAAAATGAGTGGTTCACTTCAACATTTAAAAATGGCATAAACTAAACACACTTTTGATTATCAAGATATTGTAAAATAGTGATAATAATATAAAAGAAGAGTGTTCTTTCAATTGATTACTTCAGGATACAATTAGAAATTCTCTGGATGAGTTAATTTGTATTTCTGGATTCAAATCAATGAAATAACAGTTCCTGTCCCATGAAGGTCCTCAGAGGCAGGTTTTGGTCGGAGGCCTAGTTCACTACAAGAGGAGGATGTGGATGTTGACCCAGAGGGTGGAGTAATGCAGGAAAATACATCCCCCCTTTGTAAAATGACTATAAAATAACATTTTTGTCAATTAAAAACAACTGTAGTGTAGTTTTTTTTAAACAAAAATCCTTATGTTAAAATTAGAAAAAATAATTAGATATAATTATTTCAGGCAGAGAGCTCTAAAAGACGGACTAGTTTTTTGTGTTAAAATATTTAAACTAGTATTTTAATCAGTTCAATAAGGTTGTTGATTTCCCCCTGAGGAACATGAAGAGTGACAAAGTTAAAGGTTCAGACTGTCTTATTCAAATGTTCACAATATGATGCTGTTGATGTGGATCAGATTTCATGATATTGTCTGTAGTTCTAGAAAACAAAGTGAAGTTGTTGAGCTGCATGCATTCAGCTGGGAGCTACAAGATAAAGAATAAAGATACATTCATTGTGAAATAATTATTTATTAGAGTCTTGAAAATGTATGTTATTGGCTTTGCAAAACTGATTGACAGCTGCTGCTGATTATGACTTCATAATTCTTTTCATGCCTGGGAGGCTGCTAAGACATTTTCATCAGTGATCAGAGTTTAAACAGTCTGTGTTCACCGACATTTTCACCACAGAACATCTATGTGCTGACCATGTCTCCAGCTTCCTATCTAAGCTGTTAGCCACCTACTCAATTGTTATTTAGTCGGCTGAGCACCACCGCACCTTTATTGCTCTTCTATATTTTTTGTCCTGTATCTTGCACAACTCTGAAACAAAACATGCAAATTATACATTAAATATGCTGCTGCCAGAGTTTAAATGAGTTGATAGGAGAGATCATGTGTCTCCAGTTTTACCTGCTTTCCATTGGCTCCCTGTCAAATTCAGAATATAATTCAATTCAGTTTATTTATATAGCACCAATTCACAACAAGTTATCTCAGGGCACTTTACAGGAACATTCACATACATGGAACAACCAATTAGTAATGTTCTCTATCAAAGGAAGCAGCAGACTCATTGAATCTTCACTTCGTCACAGTCTCCCATCATGAGCAAGCACAAAGGAGATGGTGGAAAGAAAAAACTCCCTTTGAATTGAAGTAGGACTAAGCCCCTCCCTATGCGACTGGGCCCTGGATTTCTTAACCAGCAGACCACATTCTGTGAGGATCCATAACTTCTTCTCCTCCACCATAACCCTCAGCACTGGCTCCCTTCAGGGTTGTGTGTTGTGCCCCCTTCTTTTTACTCTGTTCACTTATGACTACGCAGCTACCCATCCAGGCTGTCACATTGTAAAGTTTGCAGATGATACAGCGGTGGTGGGATGCATCATAAACAATGATGAGTCCAGCTACAGGCAAGAGGTGGAACACCTGGAGAGCTGGTGCAAAGAGAATAACCTTCACATCAATGTGAAGATGACAAAGGAGATGGTTGTGGACTTCAGAAGGAGCAATCCCCCCCCCCGAACATAGGAAGATCTGCGGTGGAAGTGGTCTGCAATTACAAGTACTTGGGTGTACACTTGAACGACAACTTCAGCTGGGGCAACAACACCACCAGTCAATGGGACAAATCTGTATAAATAAAGGTTGAATGAAAAAACAACACCACCAGCCTGATGAAGAAAGCTCATCAGAGACTCTACTTCCTCAGACAGCTGAGGCGAGCTGGTCTGGAAGCTCAGTCCTCACCTCCTTCTACAGGTGTGCAGTGGAGAGCATCCTGTGCTCCAGCATCAACGTGTGGAATGGAGGCTGCACAGCTGCAGAAAGAAAAGCTTTGCAGAGAGTGCTGAAGGCTGCACAGAAGATGTTGGAGTCAGTCTCCCCACCATCACAGACATCTACACCTCCAGATGCAGGAAGAGGGCCACCTGCATCATGAAGGACCACACTCACCCAGCACACACACTTTTTGCCCCACTCCCCTCAGGAAGGAGGTTGAGGAGCATTAAGTGTAGAACCACTAGACTGAGGAACAGCTTCTACCCTGAGGCTGTTAAACTCATGAATCTCTAACTAGAATAATCACTGTAATGACACTTTAATTGGAGAGATATCACTTTGTGTTGCTGGTTATCCATGCTGCTGATCTCTTGCTGCTGATCTCTTGCCTTTAAGCTGCTGTATTCATACCCATCTGCTCACAACAGACTCATGTTCAGGCTGCTGTTTAATACAGCATATTGTTTTACATTATTAGTGTTTAGTGCATATCTTAGGTCCTGATATACGGTTTCTTTTTATACTTTATATTTTTGCTATTTTTGGGTGTAACTGGGACCTTGAGTACACAATTTAATTTCACCTCATGTACCACATGTGATGAATGACAATAAAAGCCTTGAACTTTGCAAGCATGTATTTTACAGATTTTACATAATCACAGTTTAGTTTTGTAAATTTTGGAGAAAGTGAGACATTTTTTTCTTCTTTCACCCAGAGTGCGTCTCACTGTTGTATAATTTTTTTCCCAATCCCCACAGAATACAGAATAAACAGCCATGCTTCCTCAAACTTCAGTTATATTTTATCTCAAAATATTTTATTTAAAACTGAAATTAAATAATGTTTGTGAGGTGGTATACCTCCAACATAAAACATTACAGAATCATAACATTTCACAAGAATTTCCAAGATCAGATTTATAGTTTTTACACAGTGAATGTTTGAGGCTTACTTTTTAGTCTTGCTTTCTGCTTCTCACAAGTTTGATGTGAAGAAGTGGCAGACACAGATCTGGTTGCCATGGTAACCATGATGACACTGGCAGCAGCTTAAACATTTCATTTGATTTTGGTTCTCTACAGTTTATGCATCCACATTGTCCAGATTATTATAAAATTGTTTAAACTTTAGGCAGCAGCTGCATTGACACCTTTCATCATGATTTCTTCAGAAACTTTCTGGGTTCAATATTTTTGTCAGCTGTAGTTTGTTGCATCACAGATTAATCAAGAATAAAACATTCTGAGTAAAAGAAAAATTTAAAATAAAATTTGTAAAACCCTTTCTCATCTTTATTTCAGGCTCACGGGTCCATTTGGCTTTTTGACTGATGGCCCAGGAAACTACCTACATAAGACCAAGTGCACCTGGCTTATTGAGGGACAGTAAGTACCATCATCATGATCACAAAATCAATTTAGGACAGCACTTTTCACATTCTGTGTTGTTCTCAATCTGAAAGAAATTCACATTTTTTAACCTGACTAATTATTTGAGAAGATTCAAGTAGATTAAGGATCTCAGGTAACACTACAAAATGAATCCAGGGCTTTGGTAAAGTTTGGGATAAAGCTTTGGAAATATATTTTTTAAGTTCTTAGATAAGCTGTAATTAGTAAAAGGACATTCAGTTATTTTGAAGTGAGTTTCGGTGGAAAGGTTTTAAATAAATATCTTTCTTGGGGCAACTGTGGTTTGTTGTTTTGGTACACACATCCATGCCTATCCTCTTACCTGAGATAGCTCTCCGTTCATCTAGGTCATATGTGTCAAACTCAAGGCCCGGGGGCCAAACGTGGCCCTCGTTGACATCTTATCTGGCCCTCAAGATGATATGTGAAACGTAAAATACTTCTATCGCTTGAATTTTTTCAGAAATCTTTGACGATGATGTCGAAAGCACAGCAGAGAACATGAAATGAGACCAATCAAACTCTTGTTGAGGAACCTGTGACCAAGAAAAGATGCTGGGTGTCTGATTTCAGTTAATGTAGTTTCTGAAATTGGCCCTTAGTTTGAAAAAGGTTTTAATTTTTGCCCCTTTTGTAAGTGACTTGGACACCTCTGATCTAGGTAGACAAAGTGACCTACTAGCTCTATACTGTCAGACAACAAATAGGTAGAGAACTGAAGCTTTGAGTTGCCAAGTGACAGCCAGGCCACCTACATGGTTTATCCCTTTTGAGATGTGTGACCAACTACAAGAAATGCCTCTTCCGTGCTTGCCAACAAGGATTCTCTAAGTACCAAGTCTCATTTTGGGGATAAAAAAAAACCCAAACTGTCATTCAAACGAATTTTGACTTTAAATGTTTGTTTTTTCTGGATCTTCATTAAAATTAAATTCAAATCAAAATGAATACTTTGTTAATGAGCAGACTTTAGAAAGTTAAGTGATCAAATAATTTCTCTCTCTGTATTTCTTATCTAAACATCTCAAGAAGCCAATTTGTTTTTTGATTTGCAATTATTTTTGTGTAAATCTTAAAAGTTCTCTTTCTACCGTGTAATTTGCATATATACACAGAATATATACTGGTCCTTGTGTGTGTTTGGCAGGCCTAACACCATTCTACGATTACGATTCAACCACTTTGCCACTGAATGTAGCTGGGACCACTTGTACGTGTACGATGGCGACTCAATATATGCTCCTCTTCTGGCTGCTTTTAGGTAGGTACACCATGGCTTTGATGGAACTCTGCTGTAATTTACTGTAGTTCAAGCTGTGCATTCAGTTTATATATACTGGTGTGCGTGGGTTTTTTTTCCCCCCCCAAATCTTGATTTAAAAATGAAATGTAGAGTTTTATATCTTCTGTAGACATTTTGTCAAGTATCTTTCTTTTTTGTTTTAATAACTAAAACAATACAAACCATCCATTATCTTCCGCTTATTCCGAAGTCGGGTGGCAGGGGCATTAGTTTGAGCAGGGAGGCCCAGACATCTCTTTCCACAGTCACCTCTTCCAGCACTTCTGCGAGGATTCCAAGGCCTTCCCAGGCCAACCGAGAGACATGGTCTCTCCAGCGTGTCGTGGGTCTTCCCCAGAGTCTCCTCCCAGTCGGACATGCTTGAAGCACTTCCCTAAGGAGGCGCTCAGAGGGCATCCTTACCAGAACCTCGAACCACCTCAACTGGCTCCTCTGGATGTGGAGGAGAGGCGGTTCTACTCTTGAGTCTCTCCCGGATTACCGAACTTTTCACCCTATCTCTAAGGGAGAGTCCAGCTACCCTGTGGAGAAAACTCATTTCAACCTCCTGTATCCGCAATCTCATTCTTTCAGTCACTATGATTTTGTGGCAATAGGTGAGGGTAGGAACGTAGACCGACTGGTTAACAGAGAACTTTGCTTAACAGCTCAGCTCTCTCTTCACCACAATGGACCAGTACAGAGTCCACAATTCTGCAGATGCTGCACCAATCCATCTGTCAATTTCATGCTACATTCTTCCCTCACTTGTGAACAAAACCCCAAGATACTTGAACTCCTCCACTTGAGGCAGAACCTCACCCTCTACCTGAATAGAGCAATCCACCCTTTTCTGGTTGAGGACCATGGCCACAGATTTGGAGTTGCTGATTCTCATCCATCCACTTCACACTCAATTCAATTCAATTCAGTTTATTTATATAGCGCCAAATCACAACAAAGTTGTCTCAGGGCACTTTACAGAAACATTCACGTAAAACCAATTAGTAAAGTTCTCTATCTAAGGAATCCAGCAGACAAGTTGAATCTTGGCTTCGTTGCAGTCTCCCATCCTGAGCAAGTACAGTGGAGACAGTGGAAAGAAAAACTCCCTTTTAAAAGGAAGAGACCTCCAGCAGAACCAGCTCAGGACAAGCGGCCATCTGCTTTGACCGGCTGGTTGAGAGGACAGGAAGGAGAGACAGACGAACACAGAATGGTAGGTCCAGGTATAGGTCCAGGTGTATCTGAAAGACACAAAAAAAACACATGTTAAGGATAGAAAAAATAATTACAAATACAAAACAGGTTGAGCAGAGTAAGTAAAGACAGTAGCAGATTGAAAATTGTGGTCAGTTTGTCCTCCAGCAGTCTAAGCCTATAGCAGCATAACTAAGGGACAGCTCAGGAAACCCAAGCCGACTCTAACTATAGGATTTATCAAAAAGGAAAGTCTTAATCCTAGTTTTAAAACTGGATAATGTGTCAGCCTCACGGACAGAGATTGGAAGTTGGTTCCACAAGAGAGGAGCCTGATAACTAAAAGATCTGCCTCCCATTCTGTTTTTGTAAATTCTAGGAACCACAAGTAAACCTGCAGTCTGAGAGCGAAGTGCTCTGTTAAGCCCCCAGTATACTCCCGCATACGTCCATACACAGCGGTACGCACGTACGTACGCAGAGGTACGAGCGTACCCCCCAGGGCATGTCCGTGCAAAGCTCAAATTTTTACGACCACATACGCATACTCGATGTCGCACAATAAACTGCCCGGCGACGGACTGTTTTGTATGCGACAACAATGTATTAAATTCCTCTTCTTCATCTCTGATCTGGCCATTTCTTTTGTTTTGTTGCCAAGAGGCAGAGATCTCTTCCTCCTCTGTTGATGCCATGACTGAAATGGTGAGAAATGGAGGAATTTGTCACGGTCTAATTAAACTCAGGTCCAGCGTGGCTGCGGGAGGGTCTGGAGATTTCCTGGTGGGCTGGTCTGATGTGTGGGCTGTAGAGCCAGCTCTCCCTGTTTTTTTAATTAATTTTTTAGATCTTTTTATTAACAACATATAAACACAGAACACCGCTGTGGCTGAGGCTGCCAGCGCTCTCTCCCCCCCCCCCCCGACCTGTCAATCAATCCAATACGCATGTCAGCATTGGCGACCTCAATTTGTCCCGAAGGTAAACGCCCCTTGTCTGTGAAGCTGCTCTGCAGCTGCTCGGGGTGTACGCTGGAGTATCATGTCTGAACCCTCTGCGTACAGTACACACGTATGTACGCGTGAACGGACGTACACGGCATTATACTGGAAGCTTTAGGAAAATATGGAAGAATAAGATCTGTAATATAAGATGCAGCTAGGTTATTGAGAGCTTTGTAGGTTAGAAGTAAGATTTTGAATTCTATTCTGGATTTGACAGGGAGCCAATGGAGAGAAACTAAAACTGGGGAAATATGATCTCCCCCAGTAACTCCAGTTAAGACTCTGGCAGCAGCATTTTGGATCAACTGAAGACATTTTAAAGAAGTATCTGGACACCCAGATAATAAACCATTGCAATAGTCCAGTCTAGACGTGACAAATGCATGGACCAGTTTTTCTGCATCATTTTTAGATCAGATGTTTCTAATGTTAGTGATATTACGCAGGTGGAAGAAGGAGGTTCTAGTAACGTTTTTAATGTGGGGGATAAAAGACATGTCCTGATCAAAAATAACACCAAGATTTTTAACATTAGAGCTGGAGGACAGATTAATGCATATGAGGGAGAAAGACTGAAAAATGTATTCCTAAGGCGCTCAGGTCCAAAACCCAAAACCTCAGTCTTGTCTGTGTTCAACAGGAGAAAATTAAGGGTCATCCAGGTTTTTATGTCTTTAAGACATGCTTGTAGTCTAAGTAGCTGATTGGATTCATTGGGTTTAATGGACAAATATAACTGTGTATCATCAGCATAACAATGAACATTTATCCCATGCTGTTTAATAACTTTACCTAATGGAAGCATATATAAAGTAAAGAGTATTGGTCCAAGCACTGAGCCCTGAGGAACTCCATGACTAACTTTAGTGTATGGAGAAGATTTATTATTTACATTTACAAACTGGAATCTATCAGATAGATATGATTTAAACCATTTTAGAGCTGTTCCTGTAATCCCAACATCATATTCAAGCCTCTGTAGTAAAATATTGTGATCAACTGTATCAAATGCAGCACTGAGGTCTAACAGGACCAGTAGAGACACAAGTCCATTGTCTGAGGCCATGAGAATATCATTAGTGACTTTTACTAGTGCTGTTTCTGTGCTATGATGAGCTCTAAACCCTGACTGAAACTCTTCAAACAGATTATTTCTTTGTAGATGTTCACGCAACTGACCTGCAACTATTCTCTCTAGAATTTTTGAGATGAAAGTTAGATTAGATATAGGTCTATTTTTGGTAGGACTGAGTACCGAATCGAGGTTCTTTTATAGCACTGACCGAACTGCACCGGTCGGTGTATGTATTGAAACGTCACTCTTCTTTCGGTGTCAAGTTTCGGTATTGGCTGTAACGTGTCACGTGGTTTCAGCATGCAGGCTGGTAAAACAGCAGACATATGACAAACAGACTACACCCAGATTACACCTAGAGCTGTATAGAGCTGCTGTACCTAATCTATGTATACTGTAATGTATGTCTATGGTGCTGGTGACGCCCACAGACGGGTTCACGTGTGCAGCGCGTGTTGTCGAACAGCTTCGACAACACGCGCTGCAGAAAGTTGCTCCGTGTTTTTCTGCGAGGAGAGAGGAGTTCAGCAGCCTCCCCCTCCTCCTCCTCCTCCTCCTCCTCTCAGCATTAAAGTCAGCCTGTGAGTAGAGCCTGAACGTCCTGATTCATTATCTACACGACCGGACTCTTCATCAAAGAACTCCAAGGACGGCTCTGTGTGCTTCAGCTGGTGAGTTACGTTTGTTAGCGTAACTGCAGCTTAACACGTACATCGCAGTGAAATAAACTATGATCCATGTAACTCTAACTTTAACATATTAGTGTGTAAATTTATTTTATCTACGTGGCTAGCTAAACTCAGAAGCTAAATAAAGATTGACAGTAACATAAATCTTAGCTTGTAAAACTGCTCATCCATCCAGTCAGCTGCTTAAACAGTTCACCTAATGTAGCCTAGATAATGTTTTTTGAGTAATAAGAACACAACCATGTTATTGTTGATGTTTTGTTCTCATGTCAATTAGGGAGATGATCAGAGCCCTAAACCCCAGAGAACCACAGAGAAGATTCAGGCAGAGACACAGAGGTGCAGATGTCTGCATCATCCCTACCTCAGTGAATCCAGTGACCTGCTGGTGGAATGTGAGGGACAATATGTCAAACTGGTAACCAGGTATCTGTGTGTGCAACAAGCATCATCTACAGCCTCAGAGTGAACATGTTCTACTGCTGGAGACACCATCAGCCAGGAGCAGCTGGTTTGTGTCCAGAGAAAACAGACATGTTGATGTTTCTGAAGAAAAACTGTTCAGTGAAAAGGTCCTCAGTGTGAAGCAGTGAGCATTAGACACTGACGTGTCACTGGTTTGTAACTGGTTTTTTGAACTGGAAATTATTTGTTTGTTTTTACAGTGGGGAGAACAAGTATTTGATAGACTGTTGATTTTTCAGGTTTTCCCACTTGCAAAGCTTGTAGATGACTGTAATTTTTATCATAGGTACTCTTCAACTGTGAGTGATGGAATCTAAAACAAAAATCCAGAAAAATACAATGTATGATTTTTAAATAATTTATTTCCATTTTATTGTGTGAAATAAGTATTTGATACACCAGAAAAATGAAACTTAATATTTGGTACAGAAACCTTTGTTTGCAATTACAGAGCTCAGACGTTTCCTGTAGTTCTTGACCAGGTTTGCACACACTGCAGCAGGGATTTTGGCCCACTCCTCCATACAGATCTCCTCCAGAGCCTTCAGGTTTCGGGGCTGTCGCTGGGCCACACGGACTTTAAGCTCCCTCCAAAGATTTTCTATGGGATTCAGGTCTGGAGACTGGCTAGGCCACTCCAGGACCTTAAGATGTTTCCTACGGAGCCACTCTTTAGTTGCCCTGGCTGTGTGTTTTGGGTCGTTATCATGCTGGAAGACCCAGCCACGACCCATCTTCAGTGCTCTTACTGAGGGAAGGAGGTTGTTGGCCAAAATCTCACGATACATGGCCCCATCCATCCTTCCCACAATATGGTGCAGTCGTCCTGTCCCCTTTGCAGAAAAGCATCCCCAAAGAATGATGTTTCCACCGCCATGCTTCACGGTTGGGACGGTGTTCTTGGGGTTGTACTCATCATTCTTCTTCCTCCAAACATGACGAGTGGAGTTTAAACCAAAAAGTTCTATTTTTGTCTCATCAGACCACATGACCTTCTCCCATTCCTCCTCTGGATCATTCAGATGGTCCTTTGCAAACTTCAGACGGGCTTTGACATGCGTTGGCTTGAGGAAGGGCACCTTGCGTGCACTGCAGGATTTTAATCCTTGACGGCGTAGAGCGTTACTGATTGTTTTCTTTGAGACTGTGGTCCCAGCTCTATTCAGGTCATTGACCAGGTCCTGCCGTGTAGTTCTGGGCTCATTCCTCACCTTCCTCAAGATCAATGATGCTCCACGAGGTGAGATCTTGCATGGCGCCCCAGACCGAGGGAGATTTTCCGTTATTTTGTATTTCTTCCATTTTCTAATAATTGCACCAACTGTTGTTGCCTTCTCACCAAGCTGCTTGCCTATTGTCCTGTAGCCCATCCCAGCCTTGTGCAGGTCTACAATTTTATCCCTGATGTCCTTCCACAGCTCTCTGGTCTTGGGCATTGTGGAGATGCTGGAGTCTGATTGATTGAGTGTGTGGACAGGTGTCTTTTATACAGGTCACGAGTCCAAACAGGTGCAGTTAATACAGGTAATGGGTGGAGAACAGGAGGGCTTCTTAAAGAAGAACTAACATGTCTGTGAGAGCCAAAATTCTTACTGGTTGATAGATGATCAAATACTTATTTCACACAATAAAATGGAAATTAATTATTTAAAAATCATACATTGTATTTTTCTGGATTTTTGTTTTAGATTCCATCACTCACAGTTGAAGAGTACCTATGATAAAAATTACAGTCATCTAGAAGCTTTGCAAGTGGGAAAACCTGAAAAATCAACAGTGTATAGAATACTTGTTCTCCCCACTGTATGTAAGAAAACTACTCGGAATAGAAAAATATCAAAGTTAAAAAATAAAATAAAACAGTTTGTACTGTAATGTGTAACGTAATTTTATTCTTGTTAGAATTAATAGTAATTACAAAATTGGTACCGAAAAAAGAACCGTCCAGGAACCGACACCGAAGTGAAGGTACCGACACCGGTACCAATTTTTTTAGAAACGTACCCAGCCCTAATAGTTGGTCAGAATTTCTGAATCAAGGTCAGACTTCCTAAGTAAAGGTTTAATTACAGCAACCTTAAAGCTCTGTGGTACATAACCATCCATTAAGACAAATTAAGTAGATCCAAAATGTGGACATTAATCAGTGGAAATACCTCTTTAAACAGTCTGGTTGGGATGGGATCTAGCAGGCATGTGGATGGTTTGGATGAGGTTATTATTTTTGACAATTCAGAGCTCAACAGGACAAAAACTGTCCAAACATACATGTAAATCAGGTTCTAGTGAAATTTTTAAAGTTGTCTCATTTGACAGGGGACTAGAGATAGTAGAAGGAAGGATGGTTTGAATTTTCTCTAATTGAAATAATTTTATTTATAAAGAATCTCATGAAGTCATCACTACTTATAGTTGTAGGGATACATGGTTCAACAGAAATGGGACTTTTAATGAGTCTAGCAATAGTACTAAACAGAAACCAGGGGTTATTTTTATTCTCCTCTATTAAAGATGAGTAATATAAAGTTCTAGCTTTACGAAGAACTTTTTTATATGTTAGCAGAATATCTTTCCAAGTTAAATAAAATTCTTCAACATTAGTAGAGCGCCATTTTCTCTCCTGGTTTCTAGATGCTGCTTTAAAGTACGTAACTCAGAACTGAACCAAGGAGCCAGTTTCCTCTGATTGATTACTTTCTTTTTCAGTGGAGCAATTTTATCAAGTGAAGTTTGCATTGAAGTTGTAAGATGATCAACTAGATGATCTAAGTCTCTGTTCTCTGATGCATTACTCTGCAAGACAGAGGAAAACATTGATGGAAGAGATTGTTTCAATTTGGTTACAGCATTTTCTGATAAGCACCTGCTGAGATGAAATTTACTCTCAGTGACTGTGTAGTCATTTAATGTAAACTCAAATAGGGCTGCAACTAACGATTATTTCAATAATCGAATCATCGGCCGATTATTTTTTTGATTAATCAATCGGGAAAACAAAACAAAACGCGTTTTAATTTCCACCCCTTTATTCCAAAATTGAACATTTGACTGACATAGCAATTCACACAAAAACAGGTTGCTATTTGACTATTCTGTTAGTAAAATATTGAATAATAAAAAATCAAAGTTAGTCAAACAACTTAAAAAAATAAATGTACACAAAAATATATAGAAATGTATCTTTATACCTGCACAATATGTAGCTACTTTGTAAAATGTGTCCTTGAGGGAAGAGTGTAACCTGGATTAAAATTGTGGATTATTGTAACCTGGATTAAAATTGTGGATTATTGTAACCTGGATTAAAAGTGTGGATTATTGTAACCTGGATTAAAAGTGTGGATTATTGTAACCTGGATTAAAAGTGTGGATTAATGTAACCTGGATTAAAAAAGTGTGGATTATTGTAACCTGGATTAAAAGTGTGGATTATTGTAACCTGGATTAAAAGTGTGGATTATTGTAACCTGGATTAAAAGTGTGGATCATTGTAACCTGGATTAAAAGTGTGGATTAATGTAACCTGGATTAAAAAAGTGTGGATTATTGTAACCTGGATTAAAA
>NC_056518.1:1219504-1223824 GCF_014905685.2 Nematolebias whitei
ACACACACACACACACACACACACACACACACACACACACATATATAAAATACTTAATTACACCCATTTGAGTAGATGTAATAAATGACTTTAATTCCTGTTTAAATGCAATTCATCCTGCCATACCTGCAGTGTCTTCAGACTTTGCCAGCAAATTAAAAGTTGAAGCTTAATCATTAAATTATTATCTTTGTGTTAGATTTATTTATAAATCACATTTAAACACTGATTGTACCAATTAAATAAAATAAAAAGTAACACACGTTCTCTATCACCGTCATTAATCAGACAAACAAACAAGCAGCTTCATCTTCAGACAGACTGACGTTACATTTTCTCTCTTGAAACAGAACAATGTGTTAAATTGTAGAGACTCACCTGCAACACATGAGTTGTTGAAACGAGTTGTATCAGCTGCAGCTCCTTCCTCCTCCTCGTCACTCCGACATGTTTACGTTTCTTCTCCGTGGTTCTCTCGTGTCGTATCGTCAATTTTCAAAGCTGCATGTTTCTCAGTTTTTATCTTTGTGAAGTTCTCCCACACTTTGGAGGACTTGGGTCGAACAGTTTTCTCTGCGTCGGTCATTTGTAAAATTTACTTATTTTGCTTTGAAAACAGACTCTGCTCTGCTTCCTCCTCCCTCCTCGCTCTGTTCAACTCGCGCTGAAGAGGTTTTTATTTATGTTTTACTTTATTCAGTCAGTCAGCATTGACAATGAACTGCAGGTGAACAAAACGGCCCCGCAGCGCCGTGAAAGACGCATAATCGCGCGACACAACGAATCGATAATGAAATTCGTTGTCAACGCTTTTAATCATAGATTTTTATCGATTTTGTTGATTCGTTGTTGCAGCCCTAAACTCAAAGGTTATTAAAAAATGGTCAGACCGAACAAGATTTTGAGGAACTATTACCAAGTCCTTAATCTCTACACCATAGGTCAGAACTAAATCAAGAGTGTGATGATAAGAATGAGTAGATGTGCGGACGTTTTGGATAAAACCATGTGTCTATTAAATTATTAAAGTCTATGCTTAAACTATCACTCTCAACATCTACATGAATATTGAAATCACCCATTATGATGATTTTATCAGTATTTAATAGTAAGTCAGTTAATAATTCTGATAATTCAGATCAATAATCAATAATCCTGACTGAAAAATAGAAGCTACTCCTCCACCTCGGCCAGTTGTTCTAGGAACATGGAAATTTAAATAATTAACAGGAGTGGATTCATTTATACCAACAAAATCCTCCTGTTGTAGCCAAGTTTCTGTCAGACACAATAAATCAATACGATGATCAGTTATCAGTTCATTAACTAACAGGGATTTAGAGGAAAGAGATCTGATGTTCAATAATCCACATTTAATGATTTGATGATTTTGCTCTGGTAAAGTAACTGTGTTTATTTTAATCAGATTTTTATGGTTTATATTTTTAGAGCTGATTTTTGGTTTATTTAATTTGAGCCGTGGACGAGTTGACACTGTTTCAATGGGGGTGTGGGGGGGGGGTAACAGAGGAGAAGCAGCAGAGAGGTGGAGGACTACACCTCTGCTTCCTGGACTGGACCCTGGGTTGTCAATAATTTGGGGTATAAACAAAATCAGCCATATTTCTAGAAAGAAGAGCGGCTCCGTCCAAAGTGGGATGGATGCCATCTCTCCACATCAGACCAGGTTTCCCCCAGAAAGAACTCCAGTTATCTATGTAGCCCACGTCGTTGTCAGAACACCACCTGGACACCCAGCGGTTAAACCACGACATGTCATCGCTGGTCAGGTTGGGGAGGGGGCCGGAGAAAACTACGGAGTCCGACATGGTTTTAGCAAAGTCACACACCGAAGCAACATTAATTTTAGTGACCTCCGATTGGAGTAACCGGGTGTCATTACCGCCAACGTGAACAACAATCTTACTGTATTTAGCCTTAGCCTTAATCAGCAGTTTCAGATAAGATTCTATGTCACCCGCTCTGGCCCCCGGAATGCATTTAACTATGGCCGCTGGAGTCCCTAAAGACACGTTTTGGACTATGGAGCTTCCAATAACCAGGGTCTGTTTCTCAGCGGGTGTGTCACTGAGCGAGGAAAATCGATTAGAAACATGGTGAACTAGGGGCTTAGCCTTAGCACTACGCTTGCTCCGGACCGTCACCCAGCCGGCCTGGGGTCCCGGCTGCTCAGGGTCTGCTGGAGGACCGCTAACGGGAGCTAGCCTCTGTGGTTCCACGCTGTCTAATGCCCCTTTTCCACTGTCATAGTGTGGATCAGGTCAGTTCGGGTCGGTTCAGATCGGCTCAGGTCTGTTGTGTTTCCATTTACACTTCTGGACCGGCTCTGTAGGTGGGGACTAGAATCCAACTCGTCTTACCACCTGGTGGCGGTAGTGCTCCCTTAAGCTACTTACTAGCCACCACTAAACGTATTAGAAGAAGAACACCCTGAAGGTTTTGTCACACGATGTTGTGGAAGAGATGTCATGCTCTAATGGAGTACCTCATGAGCTGTAACTTATAAACCTGATTCATAATCCTACCTTACTGCCTTCCTGCTGCTTTAAATCCATGTGTTTTTCATTTTAGTATAGATTTTTACAATAAAGATCTATTAAAAATATCTTCACTTTTATTATTTACAGATATGCACAAGGTTCATGTTAAAATTACAAAACATCACACTGTGCTGTAATCTTTGAAACTGCTTTTACAATAAGACTTGAAAACAATTAGATTAAATTTTGTCCTTAAATTTTAAAGATTTGTCTTTCATTAAATTAAAACATAAATTTATTACTTATTAATCTAAAAAAGTTAAGTCTGGTCCTCTGGACATTCAAAAAACAAAACTAACAAACAAAAAACATTTATTGTTTATTTATTATAAACTGTATTGTTTGTTTTGTGAATGTCCAGAGGACCAGACTTAACTTTTTAGATTTTTCTACCTGGATTATTGAGCAGCATCAGGATATTAATTAATAAATAGTCAGTTGGTCTGTGAACACCATGGGGTCCTAGAAGAGTTGAAGAGGAGGCTGTTGATGTCTGTGCCTCCCTGGTGAAGATGCTGCTCCCACAACCCTGAAGCAGAAGAGGATGGATGGATGGATGGATGGATGGATGGATGGATGGATGGCTGGCTGGATGGATGGATGGATGGATGGATGGATGGATGGATGGACGGGTGGCGAAGGAGGAGACCATCAAACACAGCAGGAGTGGTCAGTTCAGGTGAACTCCTGCCTGTTTGCTTCAGATCAGCTGTTCAAATCTCTGCAGGTTCAAATAAAAGGTGCACCAGGACTTTCAGCTGAATCTCTCAGGCCACAGTAGTACGGCCGATAACTGATAATTGATAACTGATAACTGATTACTGTCTTTTTTGAATTTTTGACTGTTTTTGTGTCACTTCATCCTAGAACAAAACATTTATAACATAATAACAGTTGAGCAGATTCTGGTAATCTTTTCTTAGGATCCATTAAAGATCAAATGCAATTGGAAATTCTTCTCAACTTCCAGTATGAATTTAAACAAACACTATATGAACTTAACATTGTAAAATTTGTTTAGGAAATTTAATGTTCAAGGACACCACTTAAGAAAAAACTTGTTTAATAGGAAAAGTAAGAAGTGAAAAATGTACAAAAATAAAAACTACTGCGTCCAACTAATGATTGTGTCTGTCCCTTGTCTCACGGGCTTCATCCAGAAGAAGACGCACGTGTTGTTCCTGCTGTGTCCGCTTCAGTTCTTCATGTTCATTCAGTGATGAAATAAGACTTTTCTTTACTGGACTCTTTTCTCTTTCTCTTCACTAGAAAGAAGAAACAGGTGGTTAATTCAAGCTACATATTGTTTTTGAATAAATGCAGAAAACAAAGAAAGGTGCAGCTAACAGCTATAATAGATATATTAATAATAATAAACTGATCAAATAAGAAAATGAAAAATAAATTGATTTAAAAATAATGAAAATAATATAATAACAGTGGATATATGAATCAGAAAGTATTGTACAGATATTCTTTATTGTCATTCGCACCACATGTGGTACATGTGGTGGAACAAAATTATGTTCACAGGGTCCCAGTTACATCCAACAATAAAATATAAAAGAAAAACAGTAATAAGATCTAAGATATGAACTAAGAAAAACATCAACTAAAAATATGATAAGCACTAATAGCATAAAACATTAAATACAATACGCGAACAGCAGCACGGACATGAGTCTGTGTGAACAGATGAGCACGAATGAACACAGCAACATGAAACAGATCAGCAGCAACATGAAACAGATCAGCAGCA